>NC_090934.1:69744563-69754563 GCF_040938575.1 Ambystoma mexicanum
AGGAAGGAAAGAAGGAAGAAGGAAGGGGGAGGAAAGAAGGATGGAAGGAAGGAAGGAAGGAAGGGAGGAGGAAAGAAGGAAGGAAGGAAGGAGGAAGGAAGGAAGGAAGGAAGGAAGGAAGGAAGGAAGGAAGGAAGGAAGGGAGTCGGAAGGAAGGAAAGAAAGAAGGAAGAAAGGGAGGCGGGGAGGGAGGAAGGAAGGAAGGATGGAAAGAAGGAAGAAAGGGAGGAGGGAGGAAAGAAGGGAAGGAAGGCAGGGAGGGCGGAAGGAAGGAAGGAAGGAAGAAAGGGAGGCAGGGAGGGAGGAAGGAAGGAAGTAGGAAGAAAGTGAGGGCGGAGAGGGAGGAAGGAAGTAATGAAGGAAGGAATGAAGGGAGGGCGGAAGGAAGGAAGGAAGGAAGGAAGGAAGGAAGGAAGGAAGGAAGGAAGGAAGGAAGGAAGGAAGGAAGGAAGGAAGGGAGGGAAGTGAGGGCGGGAGGGAGGGAGGAAAGAAGTAATGAATGAAGGAATGAAGGGAAGGAGGAAGGGAGGGAAAGAGGGAAGGAAGCAAGTGAGGGCAGGGAGGGAGGAAAAAAGTAATGAATGAAGGAAGGAAGGAAGGAAGGAAGGAAGGAAGGAAGGAAGGAAGGAAGGAAGGAAGGAAGGAAGGAAGGAAGGAAGGAAGGAAGGGAGTTGGAAGGAAGGAAAGAAAGAAGGAAGAAAGGGAGGCGGGAAGGAAGAAGGGTGGAAAGAAGGAGGGAAGGAGGGAAGGAGGAAAGGAAGGAAAGAAGGAAGAAAGGAAGGGGGAGGAAAGAAGGATGGAAGGAAGGAAGGAAGGAAGGGAGGGAGGAAAGAAGGAAGGAAGGAAGGAAGGAAGGAAGGAAGGAAGGAAGGAAGGAAGGAAGGAAGGAAGGGAGTCGGAAGGAAGGAAAGAAAGAAGGAAGAAAGGGAGGCGGGGAGGGAGGAAGGAAGGAAGGATGGAAAGAAGGAAGAAAGGGAGGAGGGAGGAAGAAGGAAGGAAGGCAGGGAGGGCGGAAGGAAGGAAGGAAGGAAGAAAGGGAGGCAGGGAGGGAGGAAGGAAGGAAGTAGGAAGAAAGTGAGGGCGGAGAGGGAGGAAGGAAGTAATGAAGGAAGGAATGAAGGGAGGGCGGAAGGAAGGAAGGAAGGAAGGAAGGAAGGAAGGAAGGAAGGAAGGAAGGAAGGAAGGAAGGAAGGAAGGAAGGAAGGAAGGAAGGAAGGAAGGAAGGAAGGAAGGAAGGAAGGGAAGTGAGGGCGGGAGGGAGGGAGGAAAGAAGTAATGAATGAAGGAATGAAGGGAAGGAGGAAGGGAGGGAAAGAGGGAAGGAAGCAAGTGAGGGCAGGGAGGGAGGAAAAAAGGAAGGAAGGAAGGAAGGAAGGAAGGAAGGAAGGAAGGAAGGAAGGAAGGAAGGAGGGTGGGAAGGAAGGTAAGAGGAAGGAAGGAATGAAAGAAGGAAGAAAGGGAGGCGGGGAGGGAGGAAGGAAAGAAGGATGGAAAGAAGGAGGGAATGAGGGAAGGAGGAAAGGAAGGAAAGAAGGAAGAAAAGGAGGAGGGAGGGAGGAAAGAAGGAAGGAAGGCAGGGAGGGCAGAAGGAAGGAAGGAAGTAAGGGAGGCAGGGAGGGTGGAAGGAAGTAGGAAGGAAGGAAGGAAGGAAGGAAGTGAGGGCGGAGAGGGAGGAAAGAAGGAAAGAAGGAAGGAGGGAAGGAGGGAAGGAGGGAAGGAGGGAAGGAGGGAAAGGAAGGAAAGAAGGAAGAAAAGGAGGAGGGAGGGAGGAAAGAAGGACGGAAGGATGGAAAGAAGGAGGGAAGGAAGGAAGAAGGAAGGAAGGAAGGAAGGAAGGAAGGAAGGAAGGACGGAAGGAAGGAAGGAAGGAAGGAAGGGAGTCGGAAGGAAGGAAAGAAGGAAGGAAAGGGAGGCAGGGAGGGAGGAAGGAAGGAAGGATGGAAAGAAGGAGGGAAGGAGGGAAGGAGGAAAGGAAGGAAAGAAGGAAAAAAGGAAGGGGAGGGAGGAAGGAAGGAAGGAAGGAAGGAAGGAAGGAAGGAAGGAAGGAAGGAAGGAAGGAAGGAAGGAAGGAAGGGAGGGAGGGAGGGAGGAAGGAAGGAAGGAAAGGAAGGAAGGAGGGAAGGAAGGAAGGAGGGAAGGAAGGAAGGGAGTCGGAAGGAAGGAAATAAAGAAGGAAGAAAAGGAGGCGGGGAGGGAGGAAGGAAGGATGGATGGAAAGAAGGAGGGAAGGAGGAAAGGAAGGAAAGAAGGAAGAAAAGGAGGAGGAAGGGAGGAAAGAAGGAAGGAAGGCAGAAGGGCGGAAGGAAGGAAGGAAGGAAGGAAGGGAGGCAGGGAGGGAGGAAGGAAGGAAGTAGGAAGGAAGGACGGAAGGATGGAAGTGAGGGCGGAGAGGGAGGAAAGAAGGAAGGAAGGAAGGAAGGAAGGAAGGAAGGAAGCGCGGGGAGGGAGGAAGGAAGGAAGTGAGGGCGGGGAGGGAGGAAAAAAGGAAGGAAGGAAGGAAGGGAGGCAGGGAGGGAGGAAGGAAGGAAGGAAGGAAGGAAGGAAGGAAGGAAGGAAGGAAGGAAGGAAGGAAGGAAGGAAGGAAGGAAGGAAGGAAGGAAGGAAGGAAGGAAGGAAGGAAGGAAGGAAGGAAGGAAGGAAGGAAGGAAGGAAGGGCGGGGAGGGAGGAATAAAGGAAGGAAGGAAGGAAGGGAGGGAGGGAGGGAGGGAGGGAGGGAGGGAGGGAAGGAAAGGAAGGAGGGAGGGAAGGAGGGAAATAAGGAAGTGAGGGCGGGCAGAGAGGAAAGAAGGAAGGAAGGAGGAAGAAGGAAGGAAGGAAGGAAGGAAGGAAGGAAGGAAGGAAGGAAGGAAGGAAGGAAGGAAGGAAGGAAGGAAGGAAGGAAGGAAGGAAGGAAGGAAGGAAGGAAGGAAGGAAGGAAGGAAAGAAGGAAGGAAAGGAAGGAAGAGAGGGAGGCGGGAGGGAGGAAAGAAGGACGGAAGGATGGAAAGAAGGAGGGAAGTAAGGAAGGAAGGAAGGAAGGCAGGAAGGAAGGAAGTAGGGAGGGAAGGAGGGGAGTCGGAAGGAAGGAAAGAAAGAAGGAAGAAAGGGAGGCAGGGAGGGAGGAAGGAAGGAACGATGGAAAGAAGGAGGGAACGAGGGAAGGAGGAAAGGAAGGAAATAAGGAAAAAAGGAAGGGGGAGGGAGGAAAGAAGGATGGAAGGAAGGAAAGAAGGAAGGAAGGAAGGAAGGAAGGAAGGAAGGAAGGAAGGAAGGAAGGAAGGAAGGAAAGGAGGGAGGAAAGGAAGGAAGGAAGGAAGGAAGGGAGGGAAGTGAGGGCGGGAGGGAGGGAGGAAAGAAGTAATGAATGAAGGAATGAAGGGAAGGAGGAAGGGAGGGAAAGAGGGAAGGAAGCAAGTGAGGGCAGGGAGGGAGGAAAAAAGGAAGGAAGGAAGGAAGGAAGGAAGGAAGGAAGGAAGGAAGGAGGGTGGGAAGGAAGGTAAGAGGAAGGAAGGAATGAAAGAAGGAAGAAAGGGAGGCGGGGAGGGAGGGAAGGAAGAAGGATGGAAAGAAGGAGGGAATGAGGGAAGGAGGAAAGGAAGGAAAGAAGGAAGAAAAGGAGGAGGGAGGGAGGAAAGAAGGTAAGGAAGGCAGGGAGGGCAGAAGGAAGGAAGGAAGTAAGGGAGGCAGGGAGGGTGGAAGGAAGTAGGAAGGAAGGAAGGAAGGAAGGAAGTGAGGGCGGAGGAGGGGAGGAAAGAAGGAAAGAAGGAAGGAGGGAAGGAGGGAAGGAGGGAAGGAGGGAAGGAGGAAAGGAAGGAAAGAAGGAAGAAAAGGAGGAGGGAGGGAGGAAAGAAGGACGGAAGGATGGAAAGAAGGAGGGAAGGAAGGAGAAGGAAGGAAGGAAGGAAGGAAGGAAGGAAGGAAGGACAGAAGGAAGGAAGGAAGGAAGGAAGGAAGGGAGTCGGAAGGAAGGAAGAAGGAAGAAAGGGAGGCAGGGAGGGAGGAAGGAAGGAAGGATGGAAAGAAGGAGGGAAGGAGGAAGGAGGAAAGGAAGAAAGAAGGAAAAAGGAAGGGGAGGGAGGAAGGAAGGAAGGAAGGAAGGAAGGAAGAAGGAAGGAAGGAAGGGAGGGAGGGAGGGAGGGAAGGAAGGAAGGAAAGGAAGGAAGGAGGGAAGGAAGGAAGGAGGGAAGGAAGGAAGGGAGTCGGAAGGAAGGAAATAAAGAAAGGAAGAAAGGAGGCGGGGAGGGAGGAAGGAAGGATGGATGGAAAGAAGGAGGGAAGGAGGAAAGGAAGGAAAGAAGGAAGAAAAGGAGGAGGAAGGGAGGAAGAAGGAAGGAAGGCAGAAGGGCGGAAGGAAGGAAGGAAGGAAGGGAGGCAGGGAGGGAGGAAGGAAGGAAGTAGGAAGGAAGGAAGGAAGGACGGAAGGATGGAAGTGAGGGCGGAGAGGGAGGAAAGAAGGAAGGAAGGAAGGAAGGAAGGAAGGAAGGAAGGAAGGAAGGAAGCGCGGGGAGGGAGGAAGGAAGGAAGTGAGGGCGGGGAGGGAGGAAAAAAGGAAGGAAGGAAGGAAGGGAGGCAGGGGGGAGGAAGGAAGGAAGGAAGGAAGGAAGGAAGGAAGGAAGGAAGGAAGGAAGGAAGGAAGGAAGGAAGGAAGGAAGGAAGGAAGGAAGGAAGGAAGGAAGGAAGGAAGGAAGGAAGGAAGGAAGGGCGGGGAGGGAGGAAAAAAAGGAAGGAAGGAAGGAAGGAAGGGAGGGAGGGGGAGGGAGGGAGGGAAGGAAGGAAAGGAAGGAGGGAGGGAAGGAGGGAAATAAGGAAGTGAGGGCGGGCAGAGGAAAGAAGGAAGGAAGGAAGGAAGGAAGGAAGGAAGGAAGGAAGGAAGGAAGGAAGGAAGGAAGGAAGGAAGGAAGGAAGGAAGGAAGGAAGGAAGGAAGGAAGGAAGGAAAGAAGGAAGGAAAGAAGGAAGAGAGGGAGGCGGGAGGGAGGAAAGAAGGACGGAAGGATGGAAAGAAGGAGGGAAGTAAGGAAGGAAGGAAGGAAGGCAGGAAGGAAGGAAGTAGGGAGGGAAGGAGGGGAGTCGGAAGGAAGGAAAGAAAGAAGGAAGAAAGGGAGGCAGGGAGGGAGGAAGGAAGGAACGATGGAAAGAAGGAGGGAACGAGGGAAGGAGGAAAGGAAGGAAATAAGGAAAAAAGGAAGGGGGAGGGAGGAAAGAAGGATGGAAGGAAGGAAAGAAGGAAGGAAGGAAGGAAGGAAGGAAGGAAGGAAGGAAGGAAGGAAGGAAGGAAGGAAAGGAGGGAGGAAAGGAAGGAAGGAGGGAAGGAAGGAAGGGAGTCGGAAGGAAGGAAATAAAGAAGGAAGAAAAGGAGGCGGGGAGGGAGGAAGGAAGGAAGGATGGAAAGAAGGAGGGAAGGAGGGAAGGAGGAAAGGAAGGAAAGAAGGAAGAAAAGGAGGAGGAAGGGAGGAAAGAAGGAAGGAGGGCGGAAGGAAGGAAGGAAGAGAGACAGGGAGGGAGGAAGGAAGGAAGGACGGAAGGAAGGAAGGACGGAAGGAAGGAAGTGAGGGCGGAGAGGGAGGAAAGAAGGAAGGAAGGAAGGAAGGAAGGAAGGAAGGAAGGGGAGGGAGGAAAGAAGGAAGGAAGGAAGGAAGGAAGTGAGGGCGGGGAGGGAGGAAAAAAGGAAGGAAGGAAGGAAGGAAGGAAGGAAGGAAGGAAGGAAGGAAGGAAGGAAGGAAGGAAGGAAGGGAGTCAGAAGGAAGGAAAGCAAGAAGGAAGAAAAGGGAGGCGGGGGAGGGAGGAAAAAAGGAAGGAAGGAAGGAAGGGAGGGAGGGAAGGAAAGGAAGGAGGGAGGGAAGGAGGGAAGGAAGGAAGGGAGTCGGAAGGAAGGAAAGCATGAAGGAAGAAAGGGAGGCGGGGAGGGAGGACGGAAGGAAGGATGGAAGGAAGTGAGGGAAGGAGGAAAGGAAGGAAAGAAAGAAGAAAGGGAGGAGGGAGAGAGGAAAGAAGGAAGGAAGGAAGGAAGGAAGGAAGGAAGGAAGGGAAGGAAGGAAGGAAGGAAGGAAGGAAGGAAGGAAGGAAGGAAGGAAGGAAGGAAGGAAGGAAATAAGGAAGTGAGGGCGGGGAGAGAGGAAAGAAGGAAGGCAGGAAGGAAGGAAGGAAGGAAGGAAGGAAGGGAGTCGGAAGGAAAGAAAGAAGGAAGAAAGGGAGGCGGGGAGGGAGGAAGGAAGGAAGGATGGAAAGAAGGAGGGAAGGGAGGGAAGGAGGAAAGGAAGGAAAGAAGGAAGAAAGGGAGGAGGGAGGGAGGAAAGAAGGAAGGAAGGCAGGGAGGGCGGAAGGAAGGAAGGAAGAAAGGGAGGCAGGGAGGGAGGATTGAAGGAAGTAGGAAGGAAGTGAGGGCGGAGAGGGGAGGAAGGAAGTAATGAAGGAAGGAATGAAGGGAGGGCGGAAGGAAGGAAGAAAGGAAGGCAGGGAGGGAAGGAAGGAAGGAAGGAAGGAAGGAAGGAAGGAAGGAAGGAAGGAAGGAAGGAAGGAAGGAAGGAAGGAAGGGAGGAAGGAAGGAGGGTGGGAAGGAAGGTAAGAGGAAGGAAGGAAAGAAAGAAGGAAGAAAGGGAGGAGGGGAGGGAGGAAGGAAAGAAGGATGGAAAGAAGGAGGGAATGAGGGAAGGAGGAAAGGAAGGAAAGAAGGAAGAAAAGGAGGAGGGAGGAAATAAGGAAGGAAGGATGGAAAGAAGGAGGGAAGTAAGGAAGGAAGAAGGAAGGAAGGAAGGAAGGAAGGAAGGAAGGAAGGAAGGAAGAAGGAAGGAAGGAAGGAAGGAAGGAAGGAAGGAAGGAAGGAAAGGAAGGAAGGAAGGAAGGAGGGAAGGAGGGAAGGAAGTAAGGAAGGATGGAAAGAAGTAGGGAAGGAGGGAAGGAAGATAAGAAGGAAGAAAGGGAGGGGGAGGGAGGAAGGAAGGAAGGTAGGAAGGAAGGAAGGAAGGAAGGAAGGAAGGAAGGGAGGCAAGGAAGGAAGGGAGGGAGGGAAGGGAAGGAAGGAAGGAAGGAAGGAAGGAAGGAAGGAAGGAAGGAAGGAAGGAAGGAAGGAAGATAGGAAGTAATGATGAAGGAATGAAGGGAAGGAGGAAGGGAGGGGAGGAAGGGGAAGGAAGCAAGTGAGGGTGGGGAGGGAGAAAAAAGGAAGGAAGAAGCAAGTGAGGGTGGGGAGGGAGGAAAAAAGGAAGGAAGGAAGGGAGGGAGGGAGGGAGGGAGAGAAGGAAGGAAGGAAGGAGCGAGGGAAGGAGGGAAGGAGGGAAGGAAGGAAGGTAGTCGGAAGGAAGGAAAGAAAGAAGGAAGAAAGGGCGGCGGGGATGGAGGAAGGAAGGAAGGATGGAAAGAAGGAGGGAAGGAGGGAAGGAGGAAAGGAAGGAAAGCAGGAAGAAAAGGAGGAGGGAGGGAGGAAAGAAGGAAGGAAGGCAGGAAGGGTGGAAGGAAGGAAGGAAGTAAGGGAGGCAGGGAGGGAGGAAGGAAGGAAGTAGGAAGGAAGGAAGGAAGTGAGGGCGGAGAGGAGGAAAGAAGGAAGGAAGGAAGGAAGGAAGGAAGGAAGGAAGGAAGGAAGGAAGGAAGGAAGGAAGGAAGGAAGAAGGAAGGAAGGAAGGAAGGAAGGAAGGAAGGAAGGAAGGAAGGAAGGAAGGAAGGAAGGAAGGAAAGAAAGAAGGAAGAAGGGGAGGCGGGAGGGATGAAGGAAGGAAGGATGGAAAGAAGGAGGGAAGGAAGGAAGTGAGGGCAGGGAGGGGAGGAAAGAAGGAAGGAAGGAAGGAAGGAAGGAAGGAAGGAAGGAAGGAAGGAAGGAAGGAAGGAAGGAAGGAAGGAAGGAAGGAAGGAAGGAAAGAGGGAAGGAAGGAAGGTAGTCGGAAGGAAGGAAAGAAAGAAGGAAGAAAGGGCGGCGGGGAGGGAGGAAGGAAGGAAGGATGGAAAGAAGGAGGGAAGGAGGGAAGGAGGAAAGGAAGGAAGGAAGGAAGGAAGGAAGGAAGGAAGGAGGGAGGGAAGGAGGGAAGGAAGGTAAGGAAGGATGGAAAGAAGTAGGGAAGGAGGGAAGGAAGATAAGAAGGAAGAAAGGGAGGGGGAGGGAGGAAGGAAGGAAGGAAGGAAGGAAGGAAGGAAGGAAGGAAGGAAGGAAGGAAGGAAGGAAGGAAGGAAGGAAGGAAGGAAGGAAGGGAGGCAAGGAAGGAAGGGAGGAAGGGAGGCAGGAAGGAAGGAGGAAGAGGAAGGAAGGAAGGAAGGAAGGAAGGAAGGAAGGAAGGAAGGAAGATAGGAAGTAATGAATGAAGGAATGAAGGGAAGGAGGAAGGGAGGGGAGGAGGGAAGGAAGCAAGTGAGGGTGGGGAGGGAGGAAAAAAGGAAGGAAGGAAGGCAAGTGAGGGTGGGGAGGGAGGAAAAAAGGAAGGAAGGAAGGGAGGGAGGGAGGGAGGGAGGGAGAGAAGGAAGGAAGGAAGGAGCGAGGGAAGGAGGGAAGGAGGGAAGGAAGGTAGTCGGAAGGAAGGAAAGAAAGAAGGAAGAAAGGGCGGCGGGGATGGAGGAAGGAAGGAAGGATGGAAAGAAGGAGGGAAGGAGGGAAGGAGGAAAGGAAGGAAAGCAGGAAGAAAAGGAGGAGGGAGGGAGGAAAGAAGGAAGGAAGGCAGGAAGGGTGGAAGGAAGGAAGGAAGTAAGGGAGGCAGGGAGGGAGGGAAGGAAGGAAGTAGGAAGGAAGGAAGGAAGTGAGGGCGGAGAGGGAGGGAAGGAAGGAAGGAAGGAAGGAAGGAAGGAAGGAAGGAAGGAAGGAAGGAAAGAAGGAAGGAAGGAAGGAAGGAAGGAAGGAAGGAAGAAGGAAAGAAGGAAGAAGGGGAGGCGGGAGGATGAAGGAAGGAAGGATGGAAAAAGAAGGGGGAAGGAAGGAAGTGAGGGCAGGGAGGGAGGAAAGAAGGAAGGAAGGAAGGAAGGAAGGAAGGAAGGAAGGGGAAGGGAAAGAGGGAAGGAAGGAAGGTAGTCGGAAGGAAGGAAAGAAAGAAGGAAGAAAGGGCGGCGGGGAGGGAGGAAGGAAGGAAGGATGGAAAGAAGGAGGGAAGGAGGGAAGGAGGAAAGGAAGGAAAGCAGGAAGAAAAGGAGGAGGGAGGAGGAAAGAAGGAAGGAAGGGAGGGAGGGAGGGAAGGAAGGAAGGAGCGAGGGAAGGAGGGAAGGAAGGAAGATAGTCGGAAGGAAGGAAAGAAAGAAGGAAGAAAGGGCGGCGGGGAGTGGGGAAGGAAGGAAGGATGGAAAGAAGGAGGGAAGGAGGGAAGGAGGAAAGGAAGGAAAGCAGGAAGAAAAGGAGGAGGGAGGGAGGAAAGAAGGAAGGAAGGCAGGGAGGGTGGAAGGAAGGGAAGGAAGTAAGGGAGGCAGGGAGGGAGGAAGGAAGTAGGAAGGAAGGAAGGAAGGAAGTGAGGGCGGAGAGGGAGGAAAGAAGGAAGGAAGGAAGGAAGGAAGGAAGGAAGGAAGGAAGGAAGGAAGGAAGGAAGGAAGGAAGGAAGGAAGGAAGGAAGGAAGGAAGGAAGGAAGGAAGGAAGGAAGGAAGGAAGGAAGGAAGGAAGGAAGGAAGGAAGGAAGGAAGGAAGGAAGAAGGGGAGGCGGGAGGGATGAACGAAGGAAGGAAGGATGGGAAGAAGGAGGGAAGGAAGGAAGGGAAGTGAGGGCGGGAGGGAGGAAAGAAGTAATGAATGAAGGAATGAAGGGAAGGAGGAAGGGAGGGGAGGAGGGAAGGAAGCAAGTGAGGGTGGGGAGGAGGAAAAAGGAAGGAAGGAAGGGAGGGAGGGAGAGAAGGAAGGAAGGAAGGAGCGAGGGAAGGAGGGAAGGAGGGAAGGAAGGAAGGTAGTCGGAAGGAAGGAAAGAAAGAAGGAAGAAAGGGCGGCGGGGATGGAGGAAGGAAGGAAGGATGGAAAGAAGGAGGGAAGGAGGGAAGGAGGAAAGGAAGGAAAGCAGGAAGAAAAGGAGGAGGGAGGGAGGAAAGAAGGAAGGAAGGCAGGAAGGGTGGAAGGAAGGAAGGAAGTAAG
>NC_090934.1:69759563-69764563 GCF_040938575.1 Ambystoma mexicanum
AAGGAAGGAAGGAATGAAGGAAGGAAGGGAGGTAGGGAAGGAAGGAAGGGAGCCGGAAGGAAGGAAAGCAAGAAAGAAGAAAGGGAGGTGGGGGAGGGAGGAAGGAAGGAAGGATGGAAAGAAAGAGGGAAGGAGGGAAGGAGGAAAGGAAGGAAAGAAGGAAGAAAGGGAGAAGGGAGGGAGGAAAGAAGGAAGGAAGGCAGGGAGGGAGGAAAAAAGGAAGGAAGGAAGGAAGGAAGGAAGGAAGGAAGGAAGGAAGGAAGGAAGGAAGGAAGGAAGGAAGGAAGGAAGGAAGGAAGGAGGAAGGAAGGAAGGAAGGAAGTGAGGGCGGAGAGGAAGGAAAGAAGGAAGGAAAGAAGGAAGGAAGGGGAAGGCGGGAGGATGAAAGAAGGAAGGAAGGATGGAAAGAAGGAGGGAAGGAGGGAAGAAAGGAAGGAAGAAAGGGAGGAAAGGAGGGAGGGAAGGAAGGAAGGAAGGAAGGAAGGAAGGAAGGGAGGGAGGAAAGAAGGAAGGAAGGGAAGGAAGGAAGGAAGGAAGGAAGGAAGGAAGGAAGGAAGGAAGGAAGGAAGGAAGGAAGGAAGGAAGGAAGGAAGGAAAGAAGGAAGAAGGGGAGGCGGGAGGGATGAAAGAAGGAAGGAAGGATGGAAAGAAGGAGGGAAGGAGGGAAGAAAGGAAGGAAGAAAGGGAGGAAAGGAGGGAGGGAGGGAGGTATGAACGAAGGAAGGAAGGATGGAAAGAGGAGGGAAGGATGGAAGGAAGGAAGGAGTGAGGGCGGGAGGGAGGAAAGAAGTAATGAAGGAAGGAAGGAAGGGAGTGAAAGAGGGGAAGGAAGGAAGGAAGGAAGGGAGGGATGGAAGGAAGGAAGGGAGGGCGGACGGAAGGAAGAAAGGACGGCAGGAAGGAAGGAAGGAAGGAAGGAAGGAAGGAAGGAAGGAAGGAAGCCGGGGAGGGAGGAAAGAAGTAATGAAGGAAGGAATGAAGGGAGGGCGGAAGGAAGGAAGAAAGGGAGGCAGGAAGGAAGGAAGGAAGGAAGGAAGGAAGGAAGGAAGGAAGGAAGGAAGGAAGGAAGGAAGGAAGGAAGGAAGGAAGGAAGGAAGGAAGGAAGGAAGGAAGGAAGGAAGAAGGGGAGGCGGGAGGGATGAAAGAAGGAAGGAAGGATTGAAAGAAGGAGGGAAGGGAAGGAAGGAAGGAAGGGAGGAGGGAGGGAAGGAAGGAAGGAAAGGAGGGCGGAAGGAAGGAAGGAAGGAAGGAAGGAAGGAAGGAAGGAAGGAAGGAAGGAAGGAAGGAAGGAGGAAGGAAGGAAGGAAGGAAAGAAGTAATGAAGGAAGGAAGGAAGGAAGGAAGGGAGGGAAAGAGGGAAGGAAGGAAGGAAGGAAGGAAGGAAGGAAGGAAGGAAGGAAGGAAGGAAGGAAGGAAGGAAGGAAGGAAGGAAGGAAGGAAGGAAGGAAGGAAGGAAGGACGCGCGGGGAGGGAGGAAAGAAGTAATGAAGGAAGGAATGAAGGGAGGGCGGAAGGAAGGAAGAAAGGGAGGCAGGAAGGAAGGAAGGAAGGAAGGAAGGAAGGAAGGAAGGAAGGAAGGAAGAAGGGGAGGCGGGAGGGATGAAAGAAGGAAGGAAGGATTGAAAGGAAGGAGGGAAGGAAGGAAGGAAGGAAGGGAGGAGGGAGGGAGGGAGGGAAGGAAGGACGGAAAGGAGGGGGGAAGGAAGGAAGGGAAGGAAGGAAGGGAAGGAAGGAAGGAAGGAAGGAAGGAAGGAAGGAAGAAGGGGAGGCGGGAGGGAAGGAGGGAAGGAAGGAAGGAAGGAAGGAAGGAAGGAAGGAAGGAAGGAAGGAAGGAAGGAAGGAAGGAAGGAAGGAAGGAAGGAAGGAAGGAAGGAAGGAAGGGAGGAAAGAAGTAATGAAGGAAGGAAGGAAGGAAGGGAGGGAAAGAGGGGAGGAAGGAAGGAAGGAAGGAAGGAAGGAAGGAAGGAAGGAAGGAAGGAAGGAAGGAAGGAAGGAGGAAGGAAGGAAGGAAGGAAGGAAGGAAGGAAGGAAGGAAGGAAGGGAAGCGCGGGGAGGGAGGAAAGAAGTAATGAAGGAAGGAATGAAGGGAGGGCGGAAGGAAGGAAGAAAGGGAGGCAGGGAGTGAGGAAAGAAGGAAGGAAGGAAGGAAGGAAGGAAGGAAGGAAGGAAGGAAGGAAGGAAGGAAGGAAGGAAGGAAGGAAGGAAGGAAGGAAGGAAGGAAGGAAGGAAGGAAAGAAGTAATGAATGAAGAAATGAAGGGAAGGAGGAAGGGAGGGAAGGAGGGAAGGAATCAAGTGAGGGCGGGGAGGGAGGAAAAAAGGAAGGAAGGAAGGAAGGAAGGGGGGAGGGAGGGAAGGAAGGAAGGAGGGAAGGGAGGAAGGGAGTCGGAAGGACGGAAAGCAAGAAGGAAGAAAGGGAGGCGGGGAGGGAGGAAGGATGGAAAGAAGGAGGGAAGGAGGGAAGGAGGAAAGGAAGGAAAGAAGGAAGAAAGGGAGAAGGGAGGGAGGAAAGAAGGAAGGAAGGCAGGGAGGGGAGGAAAAAAGGAAGGAAGGAAGGAAGGAAGGAAGGAAGGGAGGGAGGGAAGGAAGGAAGGAGGGAGGGAGGGAAGGAGGGAAGGAAGGAAGTGAGTCGGAAGGAAGCAAAGAAAGAAGGAAGAAAGGGAAGCGGGGAGGAGGAAGGAAGGAAGGAAGGAAGGAAGGGAAGGAAGGAAGGAAGGAAGGAAGGAAGGAAGGAAGGAAGGAAGGAAGGAAGGAAGGAAGGAAGGAAGTGAGGGCGGGGAGGGAGGGAGGAAAGAAGTAATGAAGGAAGGAATGAAGGGAGGGCGGAAGGAAGGAAGAAAGGGAGGCAGGGAGGCAGGGGAGGGAGGAAAGAAGGAAGGAAGGAAGGAAGGAAGGAAGGAAGCATGGAGGGAGGAGGGGAGAAAGGAAGAAAGGAACCATGGGTGCAGGGGGAGAAGGAAGGAAGGAAAGTAAGAAGGAAGGAAGGAAGGGTGTGGAGGGAGGGAGGAAAAAAAGGAAGGAAGGAAGGAAGGAAGGAAGGAAGGAAGGAAGGAAGGAAGGAAGGAAGGAAGGAAGGAAGGAAGGAAGGAAGGAAGGAAGGAAGGAAGGAAGGAAGGAAGGAAGGAAGGAAGGAAGGAAGGGCGGGGAGGAGGAAAGAAGTAATGAAGGAAGGAATGAAGGGAGGGCGGAAGGAAGGAAGAAAGGGAGGCAGGGAGGGAGGAAAGAAGGAAGGAAGGAAGGAAGGAAGGAAGGAAGGAAGGAAGGAAGGAAGGAAGGAAGGAAGGAAGGAAGGAAGGAAGGAAGGAGGAAGGAAGGAAGGAAGGAAGGAAGGAAATGAAGGGGAAGGAGGAAGGGAGGGAAGGAGGGAAGGAATCAAGTGAGGGCGGGGAGGGAGGAAAAAAGGAAGGAAGGAAGGAAGGAAGGGGGGAGGGAGGGAAGGAAAGGAAGGAGGGAGGGAAGGAGGGAAGGGAGGAAGGGAGTCGGAAGGAAGGAAAGCAAGAAGGAAGAAAGGGAGGCGGGGAGGGAGGAAGGAAGGAAGGATGGAAAGAAGGAGGGAAGGGAGGAAAGGAAGGAAAAAAGGAAGAAAGGGAGGGAGGAAAGAAGGAAGGAAGGCAGGGAGGGAGGAAAAAAGGAAGGAAGGAAGGAAGGAGGAAGGTAGGGAGGGGGAGAGGAAGGAAAGAAGGAAGAAGGGGAGGCGGGAGGGATGACAGAAGGAAGGAAGGATGGAAAGAAGGAGGGAAGGAGGGAAGAAAGGAAGGAAGAAAGGGAGGGAAGGAAGGAAGGAAGGAAGGAAGGAAGGAAGGAAGGAAGGAAGGAAGGAAGGAAGGAAGGAAGGAAGGAAGGAAGGAAGGGAGGGCAGAAGGAAGGAAGGAAGGAAGGAAGGGAGGGAGGGAGGAAGGGGAGGGAGGAAAGAAGTAATGAAGGAAGGAAGGAAAGAAGGAAGGAAGGGAGGGAGGAAGGGAGGGAAGGAGGAAGGAAGGAGGAAGGAAGGGAGGAAAGAAGGAAGAAAGAAGGAGGGAAGGAAGTAAGGAAGGAAGGAAGGAAAGAAGGAAGAAGGGAGGGAAGTAAGGAAGGAAGGAAGGAAAGAAGGGAGAAAGGGAGGGAAGGAAGGAAGGAAGGAAGGAAGGAAGGAAGGAAGGAAGGAAGGAAGGAAGGAGGAAGGGGAGGGAGGGAAGGAAGGAAGGAAGGATGGAAAGAAGGAGGGAAGGAGGGAAGGAGGAAAGGAAGGAAGAAAAGGAAAGAAAGGGAGAAGGGAGGGAGGGAGGAAAGAAGGAAGGAAGGCAGGGAAGGGAGGAAAAAAGGAAGGAAGGAAGGAAGGAAGGAAGGAAGGAAGGAAGGAAGGAAGGAAGGAAGGAAGGAAGGAAGGAAGGAAGGAAGGAAGGAAGGAAGGAAGGAAGGGAGGGCGGAGGGAAGGAAAGAAGGAAGAAGGGGAGGCAGGAGGGAATGAAAGGAAGGAAGGAAGGATGGAAATAAGGAGGGAAGGAGGGAAGAAAGGAAGGGAAGAAAGGGAGGAAAGGAGGGAGGGAAGGAAGGAAGGAAGGAAGGAAGGAAGGAAGGAAGGAAGGAAGGAAGGGCAGAAGGGAGGGCGGAGGGAAGGAAGGAAGGAAGGAAGGAAGGAAGGAAGGAAGGAAGGAAGGAAGGAAGGAAGGAAGGAAGGAAGGAAGGAAAGAAGTAATGAAGGAAGGAAGGAAAGAAGGAAGGAAGGGAGGAGGGAAGGGATGGAAGAAGGAGGAAGGGAAGGAAGGAAGAGGAAGGGAAAGAAGGAAGAAAGAAGGAGGGAAGGAAGTAAGGAAGGAAGGAAGGAAGGATGGAAAGAAGTAGGGAAGGAGGGAAGGAAGGAAAGAAGAAGAAGCCGAGGGAGGGAAGGAAGGAAGGAAGGAAGGAAGGAAGGGAAGGAAGGAAGGGAGGGAGGGAAGGAAGGAAGGAAGGAAGGAAGGAAGGAAGGAAGGAAGGAAGGAGAGGAAGGAAGGAAGGAAGGAAGGAAGGAAGGAAGGAAGGAAG
>NC_090934.1:71267063-71374563 GCF_040938575.1 Ambystoma mexicanum
GATAAATACCCCAACCTAGAATTACGCAGCAAGTGACCCCATCGATAAATACCCCAAACCTAGAATTATGCAGCAAGTGACCCCATGGATAAATACCCCAAATCTAGTATTACGCAGCAGGTGACCCCATGGAGAAATACCCCAAACCTAGAACAGCAAGTGACCCCATGGATAAATACCCCAAACCTAGAATTAACGCAGAAGTGACCCCATGGATAAATACCCCAAACCTAGAATTACGCAGCAAGTGACCCCATGGATAAATACCCCAAACTTAGAATTACGCAGCAAGTGACCTCATGGATAAATACCCAAAACCTAGTATTATGCAGCAAGTGACCCCATGGAGAAATACCCCAAACCTAGAATTACGCAGAAAGTGACCCCATGGATAAATACCCCAAACCTAGTATTATGCAGCAAGTGACCCCATGGATATATACCCCAAACCTAGTATTACGCAGCAAGTGACCCCATGGATAAATACCCCAAACCTAGAATTACGCAGCAAGTGACCCCATGGATAAATACCCCAAACCTAGTATTACACAGCAAGTGACCCCATGGATAAATACCCCAAACCTAGAATTACGCAGCAAGTGACCCCATGGATAAATACCCCAACCTAGAATTACGCAGCAAGTGACCCCATCGATAAATACCCCAAACCTAGAATTATGCAGCAAGTGACCCCATGGATAAATACACCAAACCTAGTATTACGCAGCAGGTGACCCCATGGAGAAATACCCCAAACCTAGAACAGTAAGTGACCCCATCGATAAATACCCCAAACCTAGAATTGTGCAGCAAGTGACCCCATGGATAAATACCCCAAACCTAGTATTACGCAGCAAGTGACCCCATGGATAAATACCGCAAACCTAGTATTATACAGCTAGTGACCCCATGGATAGATACTCCAAGCCTAAAATTACTCAGCAAGTGACCCCATGGAGAAATACCCCCAACCTAGAATTACGCAGCAAGTGACCCCATCGATAAATACCCCAAACCTAGAATTATGCAGCAAGTGACCCCATGGATAAATACCCCAAACCTAGTATTACGCAGCAGGTGACCCCATGGAGAAATACCCCAAACCTAGAACAGCAGGTGACCCCATCGATAAATACCCCAAACCTAGAATTATGCAGCAAGTGACCCCATGGATAAATACCCCAAACCTAGTATTATGCAGCTAGTGACCCCATGGATAGATACCCCAAGCCTAGAATTACTCAGCAAGTGACCCCATGGAGAAATACCCCAAACCTAGTATTACGCAGCAAGTGACCCCATGGATAAATACCCCAAACCTAGTATTACGCAGCAAGTGACCCCATGGAGAAATACCCCAAACCTAGAATTACGCAGCAAGTGACCCCATGGATAAATACCCCAAACCTAGTATTACGCAGCAAGTGACCCCATGGATAAATACCCCAAACCTAGTATTACGCAGCAAGTGACCCCATGGAGAAATACCCCAAACCTAGAATTACGCAGCAAGTGACCCCATGGATAAATACCCCAAACCTAGAATTACGCAGCAAGTGACCCCATGGATAAATACCCCAACCTAGAATTACGCAGCAAGTGACCCCATCGATAAATACCCCAAACCTAGAATTATGCAGCAAGTGACCCCATGGATAAATACCCCAAACCTAGTATTACGCAGCAGGTGACCCCATGGAGAAATACCCCAAACCTAGAACAGCAAGTGACCCCATCGATAAATACCCCAAACCTAGAATTATGCAGCAAGTGACCCCATGGATAAAGACCCCAAACCTAGTATTACGCAGCAAGTGACCCCATGGATAAATACCCCAAACCTAGTATTATGCAGCTAGTGACCCCATGGATAGATACCCCAAGCCTAGAATTACTCAGCAAGTGACCCCATGGAGAAATACCCCAAACCTAGAATTACGCAGCAAATGACCCCATGGATAAATACCCCAAACCTAGTATTATGCAGCTAGTGACCCCATGGATAGATACCCCAAGCCTAGAATTACTCAGCAAGTGACCCCATGGAGAAATACCCCAAACCTAGAATTACGCAGCAAGTGACCCCATGGATAAATACCCCAAACCTAGTATTGCGCAGCAAGTGACCCCATGGATAAATACCCCAAACCTAGTATTATGCAGCAAGTGACCCCATGGATAAATACCCCAAGCCTAGAATTACTCAGCAATTGACCCCATGGAGAAAAGCCCTGAGTCCTCAAATCACAGCAAGTGACCCCATGGTTTCAATACCTCAAGCCTAGAATTACGCAGCAAGTGACCCCATGGATAAAAACCCTGAGTCATTAAATCACTGCAAGTGACCCCATGGGTTCAATACCCCAAGCCTAGAATTACACAACACAGCACGAGTCCCTATGAGTTAAATACTCCGAGCACTAGAGTCACAGCAAGTGACCCCGTGGAGAAAAGCCCTGAGTCATCAAATCACAGCAATGACCCCATGGATAAATACCCCAAACCTAGAATTACGCAGCAAGTGACCCCATGGATAAATACCCCAAACCTAGAATTACGCAGCAAGTGACCCCATGGACAAATACCCCAAACCTAATATTACGCAGCAAGTGACTACATGGAGAAATACAACAAACCTAGAATTACGCAGCAAGTGACCCCATGGATAAATACCCCAAACCTAGTATTACGCAGCAAGTGACCCCATGGAGAAATACCCCAAACCTAGAATTACGCAGCAAGTGACCCCATGGATAAATACCCCAAACCTAGTATTACGCAGCAAGTGACCCCATAGAGAAATACCCCAAACCTAGAATTACGCAGCAAGATACCCCATGGATAAATACCCCAAACCTAGTATTACGCAGCAAGTGACCCCATGGATAAAGACCCCAAACCTAGTATTATGCAGCAAGTGACCCCATGGATAAATACCCCAAACCTAGAATTACGCAGCAAGTGACCCCATGGAGAAATACCCCAAACCTAGAATTACGCAGCAAGTGACCCCATGGATAAATACCCCAAACCTAGAATTACGCAGCAAGTGACCCCATGGATAAATACCCCAACCTAGAATTACGCAGCAAGTGACCCCATCGATAAATACCCCAAACCTAGAATTATGCAGCAAGTGACCCCATGGATAAATACCCCAAACCTAGTATTACGCAGCAGGTGACCCCATGGAGAAATACCCCAAACCTAGAACAGCAAGTGACCCCATCGATAAATACCCCAAACCTAGAATTATGCAGCAAGTGACCCCATGGATAAAGACCCCAAACCTAGTATTACGCAGCAAGTGACCCCATGGATAAATACCCCAAACCTAGTATTATGCAGCTAGTGACCCCATGGATAGATACCCCAAGCCTAGAATTACTCAGCAAGTGACCCCATGGAGAAATACCCCAAACCTAGAATTACGCAGCAAATGACCCCATGGATAAATACCCCAAACCTAGTATTATGCAGCTAGTGACCCCATGGATAGATACCCCAAGCCTAGAATTACTCAGCAAGTGACCCCATGGAGAAATACCTCAAACCTAGAATTACGCAGCAAGTGACCCCATGGATAAATACCCCAAACCTAGTATTGCGCAGCAAGTGACCCCATGGATAAATACCCCAAACCTAGTATTATGCAGCAAGTGACCCCATGGATAAATACCCCAAGCCTAGAATTACTCAGCAATTGACCCCATGGAGAAAAGCCCTGAGTCCTCAAATCACAGCAAGTGACCCCATGGTTTCAATACCTCAAGCCTAGAATTACGCAGCAAGTGACCCCATGGATAAAAACCCTGAGTCATTAAATCACTGCAAGTGACCCCATGGGTTCAATACCCCAAGCCTAGAATTACACAACACAGCACGAGTCCCTATGAGTTAAATACTCCGAGCACTAGAGTCACAGCAAGTGACCCCGTGGAGAAAAGCCCTGAGTCATCAAATCACAGCAATGACCCCATGGATAAATACCCCAAACCTAGAATTACGCAGCAAGTGACCCCATGGATAAATACCCCAAACCTAGAATTACGCAGCAAGTGACCCCATGGACAAATACCCCAAACCTAATATTACGCAGCAAGTGACTACATGGAGAAATACAACAAACCTAGAATTACGCAGCAAGTGACCCCATGGATAAATACCCCAAACCTAGTATTACGCAGCAAGTGACCCCATGGAGAAATACCCCAAACCTAGAATTACGCAGCAAGTGACCCCATGGATAAATACCCCAAACCTAGTATTACGCAGCAAGTGACCCCATAGAGAAATACCCCAAACCTAGAATTACGCAGCAAGATACCCCATGGATAAATACCCCAAACCTAGTATTACGCAGCAAGTGACCCCATGGATAAAGACCCCAAACCTAGTATTATGCAGCAAGTGACCCCATGGATAAATACCCCAAACCTAGAATTACGCAGCAAGTGACCCCATGGATAAATACCGCAAACCTAGTATTACGCAGCAAGTGACCCCATGGAGAAATACCCCAAACCTAGAATTACGCAGCAAGTGACCCCATGGATAAATACCACAAACCTAGTATTGCGCAGCAAGTGACCCCATGGATAAATACCCCAAACCTAGTACTTTGCAGCAAGTGACCCCATGGATAAATACCCCAAGCCTAGAATTACTCAGCAATTGACCCCGTGGATAAAAGCCCTGAGTCATCAAATCACAGCAAGTGAACCCATGGTTTCAATACCCCAAGCCTAAAATTACGCAGCAAGTGAGCCCATGGATAAAAACCCTGAGTCATTAAATCAATGCAAGTGACCCCATGGGTTCAATACCCCAAGCCTAGAATTACGCAGCAAGTGACCCCATGGATAAAAACCCTGAGTCATTAAATCACTGCAAGTGACCCCATGGGTTAAATACCCCAAGCCTAGAATTACGCAGCAAGTGACCCTGTGGATAAAAACCCTCAGTCATTAAATAACTGCAAGTGACCCCATGGGTTCAATACCCCAAGCCTAGAATTACACAACACAGCACGTGTCCCTATGAGTTAAATACTCCGAGCACTAGAGTCACAGCAAGTGACCCCATGGATAAACACCCCAAACCTAGAATTACGCAGCAAATGACCCCATGGGTAAATACCCCAAACCTAGAATTACGCAGCAAGTGACCCCATGGATAAATACCCCAAACCTAGTATTACGCAGCAAGTGACCCCATGGAGAAATACCCCAAACCTAGAATTACGCAGCAAGTGACCCAATGGATAAATACCCCAAACCTAGTATTACGCAGCAATTGACCCCATGGAGAAATACCCCAAACCTAGAATTACGCAGCAAGTGACCCCATGGAAAAATACCCCAAACCTAGTAGTACGCAGCAAGTGACCCCATGGATAAATACCCCAACCTAGTATTATGCAGCAAGTGACCCCATGGATAAATACCCCAAGCCTAGAATTACTCAGCAAGTGACCCCATGAAGAAATACCCCAAACCTAGAATTACGTAGCAAGTGACCCCATGGATAAATACCCCAAACCTAGAATTACGCAGCAAGTGACCCCATGGATAAATACCCCAAACCTAGTATTACGCTGCAAGTGACCCCATGGATAAATACCCCAAACCTAGAATTACGCAGCAAGTGACCCCATGGATAAATACCCCAAACCTAGTATTTTGCAGCAAGTGACCCCATGGATAAATACCCCAAGCCTAGAATTACTCAGCAATTGACCCCGTGGAGAAAAGCCCTGAGTCATCAAATCACAGCAAGTGACCCCATGGTTTCAATACCCCAAGCCTAGAATTACGCAGCAAGTGACCCCATGGATAAAAAGCCTGAGTCATTAAATCACTGCAAGTGACCCCATGGGTTCAATACCCCAAGCCTAGAATTACACAACACAGCACGAGTCCCTATGAGTTAAATACTCCGAGCACTAGAGTCACAGCAAGTGACCCCGTGGAGAAAAGCCCTGAGTCATCAAATCACAGCAATGACCCCATGGATAAATATCCCAAACCTAGAATTACGCAGCAAGTGACCCCATGGATAAATACCCCAAACCTAGAATTACGCAGCAAGTGACCCCATGGATAAATACCCCAAACCTAGTATTACGCAGCAAGTGACCCCATGGATAAATACCCCAAACCTAGAATTACGCAGCAAGTGACCCCATGGATAAATACCCCAAACCTAGTATTACGCAGCAAGTGACCCCATGGATAAATACCCCAAACCTAGAATTGCGTAGCAAGTGACCCCATTGATAAAAGCCCTGATTCATTAAATCACTGCAAGTGACCCCATGGGTTCAATACCCCAAGCCTAGAATTACGCAGCAAGTGACCCCATGGATAAAAACCCTGAGTCATTAAATCACTGCAAGTGACCCCATGGGTTCAATTCCCCAATCCTAGAATTACGCAGCAAATGACCCCATGGATAAAAACCCTGAGTCATTAAATCACTGCAAGTGACCCCATGGGTTAAATACCCCAAGCCTAGAATTACGCAGCAAGTGACCCAATGGATAAAAACCCTGAGTCATTAAATCACTGCAAGTGACCCCATGGGTTCAATACCCCAAGCCAAGAATTACACAACACAGCACGTGTCCCTATGAGTTAAATACTCCGAGCACTAGAGTCAAAGCAAGTGACCCCATGGATAAATACCCCAAACCTAGAATTACGCAGCAAGTGACCCCATGGATAAATACCCCAAACCTAGAATTACGCTGCAAGTGACCCCATGGATAAATACCCCAAACCTAGTATTACGCAGCAAGTGACCCCATGGATAAATACCCCAAACCTAGAATTACGCAGCAAGTGACCCTATGGATAAATACCCCAAACCTAGAATTACGTAGCAAGTGACCCCATTGATAAAAGCCCTGATTCATTAAATCACTGCAAGTGACCCCCTGGGTTCAATACCCCAAGCCTAGAATTACGCAGCAAGTGACCCCATGGATAAAAAACCCTGAGTCATTAAATCACTGCAAGTGACCCCATGGGTTCAATTCCCCAATCCTAGAATTACGCAGCAAATGACCCCATGGATAAAAACCCTGAGTCATTAAATCACTGCAAGTGACCCCATGGGTTCAATACCCCAAGCCAAGAATTACACAACACAGCACGTGTCCCTATGAGTTAAATACTCCGAGCACTAGAGTCAAAGCAAGTGACCCCATGGATAAATACCCCAAACCTAGAATTACGCAGCAAGTGACCCCATGGATAAATACCCCAAACCTAGAATTACGCTGCAAGTGACCCCATGGATAAATACCCCAAACCTAGTATTACGCAGCAAGTGACCCCATGGAGAAATACCCCAAACCTAGAATTACGCAGCAAGTGACCCCATGGATAAATACCCCAAACCTAGTATTACGCAGCATTTGACCCCATGGATAAATACCCCAAACCTAGTATTACGCAGCAAGTGACCCCATGGAGAAATACCCCAAACCTCGATTTACGCAGCAAGTGACCCCATGGATAAATACCCCAAACCTAGTATTATGCAGCAAGTTACCCCATAGATAAATACCCCAAACCTAGAATTACGCAGCAAGTGACCCCATTGATAAAAGCCCTGAGTCATTAAATCACTGCAAGTGACCCCATGGGTTCAATACCCCAAGCCTAGAATTACGCAGCAAGTGACCCCATGGATAAAAGCCCCGAGTCATTAAATCACTGCTAATGTAATTTTCACTACCTTGAAAAATGATAATCATTGGTTCTTCTCTTTTATCTTTTATTTTCTATCTCTCATCCATCAGTATTAAGAAGTCTATGAGTGACAGCAAACTATATTTTATCAATATAATGTAATTATTTTGTTATTGTGTATGTTTGGTATTATATTGTTGTATCATGTGCTTAAGTTTCGATATTTGAAAATTTGGTTCTCCAGCTGTAACAAATAATAATTAATAATAATTAAATCACTGCAAGTGACCCCATGGATAAATACCCTGAGTCATTAAATCACTGCAAGTGACCCCATGAGTTAAATACCACAAGCCTAGAATTACGCAGCAAGTGACCCCATGGATAAAAACCCTGAGTCATTAAATCACTGCAAGTGACCCCATGGGTTAAATACCCCAAGCCTAGGATTACACAGCAAGTGATCCCATGGAAAAAAAACCTGAGTCATTACATCCCTGTAAGTGACATCCGAGGTTAAACACCCTGACCCATAGATACAAGCAGCAAGTGACTCCACGCGTTAAACACCAGAAGGCCAAGAATCAATGCAAGCAATCACAGGAGGTGGTGCCATTGGTTAAAGACCCGAGCCTCAGAATCACAGGAGGTGGTGCCATAGGTTAAAATCTCTAAGCCTCAGAATCACAGGAGGTGGTCCCCTAGGTTAAATACTCTGAGCCTCAGAATCACAGGAGCTGGTCTGATAGGTTAAAAGCACTAAGCCTCAAAATCACAGGAGGTGGTCCCATAGGTTAAATACTCTGAGCCTCAGAATAACAGGAGGTGGCCCCATAGGTTAAATACTCTGAGCCTCAGAATCACAGAGGTGGTCCCATTGGTTAAATACCCCAAGCACTAGAATCACAGCAGGTAAACCCATTGTTTACATAACCCAAGCCCCACACAATCTCCTCCGGAAGCTATGCCTGCTGCAATCTCTCATATGTAAGGGCATATTTGAGGGAGACATTCATCTGCCAGTCCCAGAATGGGGGTGACCCCCTGCGCCCCCATTCATCCACCTACAACCCATAGAGCATCCATTACAGCGTTCCGAGCGGCACATGATGACAAGATGGAAACCATCCAATGCCGAAACATTGGAGACCAGAAAAGAAAATATCTTATGGATGAAGATGACATGGCTTGAGGCAAGTTCTCAATCCCCCCAACACTTATTAAGCACAACAACATATCACCTCAACCAGGAGACATCATGGCGCTCAACCTATTGGGCCAAGAGTACCTAAAGACAGAGAAACAAATGGACCCAGCATTGAGAGGAGAGCAAAGGGAGCATAGCATTGACAAGCACACACAAGGTCACAGCTCTCCTCTGACACCCTGTGTGCTCCTGGCCCAGAGAAACGCATTCACCACCCATCCACATTGCCGGGAGCACACAGGATGTAACAGGACATTGGCGAAGGTAGCTGTAGGAGGCCATGACCCCTTGAGAGTTCTGAAATCATGTTTTATCCTAGGTCAGTTTCTAAGTCATATCTGCTTTTATACTCATGTATTTCTTAGATTCCCTCAGGTTACATAGCTCCTGCTTTCCAGTTCCTTGTCACACTTCCACACCACCCTCGCCTTTCCTGCACACCCTAAGGAGTCTGGCATTGGTGCTCAGAGGTCCCTGCTCCCCTCCCTGAAAATGTGGGTGTCCTGGTACTTCTGCACTCTTTCGGTGAATCGGGGGTGGCAGGCAAGTCGAGCACTTTGAGAATCCATCG
Source organism: Ambystoma mexicanum (assembly GCF_040938575.1). Classification (NCBI taxonomy): domain Eukaryota; kingdom Metazoa; phylum Chordata; class Amphibia; order Caudata; family Ambystomatidae; genus Ambystoma; species Ambystoma mexicanum. The sequence continues at coordinate 71,276,539 of NC_090934.1, forward strand.
GTACAGCACCATGCACACCCCAAACGCCCACCTGTGATCCCCACATCTGGTACTAGTTTGGAAAGCAAACACCCCAGTGTAAGAGAATGAGTTGTTTTTAATTAAGCACAATGCAGACTGCCTGATCGTCAAATCAAAATCGTACATTAAAAAGTTTCATTAAAATCCCTTTCCCTATTGGGTATAAATTCCACCTAAACAGAAGGCACTGCAGCGCCCGGATGGTGCCAGTGTTTTCTGTTCGCCAAAGCCTCTTAGCACGCTCCAGCTGCGTTAAGACGGTGCCGCCCATGGCTAATAACTGGCTTCGCTCAGGTCACCTTGAAGGAGGATGTAGGATAAGCAGTGACGCGCTGGCATCCAAACCTTTATCATCAAGGTTATTGGATCATGTTTGGAAATAGTAAGTCCATCTATTCTCGCATTCCTGGAAAAGATGCGTGATTATAATGAAAACAACTGACGCATCCCTCCTTGTACACTACGCATGTTTCTGCTGCAACTAGCCCTTCTTCAGGACTGCACTTGTCAAATAAGCAGTGTCGCAGAGTGAACACACCTATCATGCATGCAGAGTGGCTGAGTGGCGGCATCAGCGCCACAGGACCTATTGTGGGCGGGGTGCTCTATAAAAATATGCGAATATATACAGGGTGCATGCTCAGTGTTTATAAAATATCCATAATGCAGCTAAGACTATGACGTCACGCACAGCACTGGCACAATGTCGGTTTTGTTTTCTGGGTTGTGGCCCGATTGAGAAACTCTACTTTTATATTGAATATAAATGAAAACTGTGGGGTAAAGGGGAAGAATTCCATGCCCCACGTGCAGAACACCTTTCACATTGTTTAAAATGTGTAATTGCTTTAACTCCAGGATGCAAGCCTCAACAATGTAAACATGACGCAGAGTCTCCTTGTCATCACTTGACTCTTCTTTAAGTCAATGGCAGAGAATTTAACTATCCAGTATTTAGGAATCTTAAGTCTGTGGGTAAAACCCCTCCACAGGCCTGGACTGTCCACATTACATAATCTGGATCCTAGGGTGGCAGCAAGACGCTTTGTCGGGATATTAGCAGATTGTCCTTTAAGACACGTGAGGATCTGGGATCCAATGGATCAGAGTCATGAACAACTCTGGATCCTCTATGTGAATAGCTGCATTTGCAGGCGTGCCTTGCAGAGCCACCCGTGATCACCAACATGTGCCTTGCGGCGCCGCCTCTGCATTGCTGCATTTAATAGCTGTGCAACAACATTGCAGTGATTGATGCAGAAAAGGCGTCAATCTGATTGAGCTTTCTCCAGGAATCTTCCATTAAACCAAGACGGGAACCATCTCAGAAATGCCAATCCACGCAGATGTGAGAAATCAGAAGATGACAAGTTGTCGGTGTTCAGCATGATAATGGTGCACCCCAATAATCACTGATCAGCGTCCCAGGTAAGCATGCTCTGCAACACAGAGCGGAACTGACCCCCCAATGAATTCTAGAGACCTCTAGATTAATGGTGGGTCACCTGCAACCCTCAAAATGTGTTGGCCTACAACTCCCACAAGCCTTAGCCTGATTAGTCAATGGTGAGGCATAAAGGGAGCTGTAGGTCAAAGCCAAAATATCTGGAGGTCCACAGGTTGCTAACCCCTGCTCTGGGAAGAATATGTCTCCAACATTTCGGCACACTGACTCGTCCACAGTGTGTCCTGTTTGACATTATTCCACTTGAACTTCCCCCAGTGTCAGACTTCCACATATCTAGAAACACTTTCAACGCGTGCACTGTGCTCCTCAGGTCCGCCATCTTTATTCGGTGACGTTGCCTCAGCTGCTTGTCAAGGTTTCTGTCGATGTCTTCCAGCATGCAGCAACTCCACCGCCTTAAATCGTTTCCCCCCTCCGCCTGAACCCCCCACCTCTTCATTGTTTTATCAATGCTTATGAACTGGAGTTTCTTCAAAGAGCTCCATTTCGCTTGCTCTCTTGAGAGCTGTGCTGTTCCCAAGGCCCCCTTATGAAGCTAGTTATCCTCAAGCACCCTCACTGCCTTGGGTTGCAAGGGACTGAACTCAATTATTGCCAAGCACTTCCCTTCTCTGCTTTATTGCAAACGTTCTCTGGCGGATGCACACCTCTTCTTTGCCCTGCAGTTCTCTGCAAAGCAGCCTTTATTTCCTGAAATCTTTAATCCTTCATTTCTGTTACTGGATCAACATCACTTCTTATTCATCTGTCAATATATTTTTTCTTTCTCCAACCTTCACGCTTCATGTCCAGCGCTGTGTCATTGGGAAGCAGCAGAGAACAGTCACACTGCCTGAGTGGCTTTACAAAAGGAGGCCCTCTGACATGCTACTATCGAGCGCATGCCTTTTGGACAAACCCAGCAAATAGTGTTAGTGAGACAGTAGTTGCAATATTGTGCAGTGAGCTATGTCATTCTACAAGCTACACCCCCCAGCCACCCAAGAGGGGGTGTAGCTCCCCTGGGTGCTCCCCTCAGTACCTTCCTTGGTATTGCCATATTTCCCACCCCACATGACATCTTCAATCCCCACAACCGACTGAACCAATTTACCCGCTTGCTCAGAGTTATGGATCGCCATCGGCCAGGTTGTGAAACACCTGCCTTTTTTTATTTTAATGATGCAGGGTGATCCAAAAGGTAGGCCTGCTAATCAGCCCCCCTCTATTCATATATGATCCATGTCACAATTCTAGGGCACGTAGGTGCCTTTCCGTAAACTATTGACATCTGCAGCATTAGCTCTAGTGGTACAGAGCAGGTTCAAATGTTCAAAGGTCACCTGTGCCATCCTGCCAGCTTTTTGGACACCAAGCACCATTTGGCAGAGGTGACATTTTAACTATCTGCACTTCTGCACTAAATTCTGATAATTGCATACCTTAGACTGTCTGGTGGCAGTTGAATTGTTACACATAAGCCATGCCAGGGTTGAGAGACACAATTACAAAAGGAAAAGAGTAAACCAGATGGGAAAATAAGTTGAACATACATTTCAATGATTAAAGATGTGAAGGCAGGCGCTCTGTTACCAGTCTTCAGCTTCTCCTCCTAACTACATTTCAATGATGCAAGATGGAAAGTGAAAGGAGCAAACAGAAGAAAGATACCGGGATCATGAAAGTTCATGAAACTGAACACAACCACACCCGAAACATCATGAGAACATAGCGAAATCGGTAACAAACGAGCAAAAAAGAAGCACCCATATGAAGGAACTTACTAATGGGTCACCAGTGGTGAGTAGAGAAAGGTCTTGTGCAACACTGTCACGCAAGCTGTTGGACAACGCTGCACATGATCCATGGAAGCCTACACAACTCGGTAAAGTTGTACTTTTCAAAGTGTTAAACAACGTTTGACTGTTATTGTTAAGACATGTTCACCTGAAGGGAATCTAACGGGGGCTCTCTACATGGATGTGTAATGCGCAGGGGCCTGGTACAGGGACCTCACTTGTGGCCCGGACTCACCCAGTAAACACAACTGGGATGGATCGGGCATCGTAAATGGAGGGGCGGGGTGAGACGGAGTGAGGAAGGGGAAGTTTCCAAGGAAAACATCACAAATTATGACGTTCAAAATATGGTGTTTACCACAATCTGAAATATTACAATGGAGAAACAAACACGACACATGAGGGTAGAGGAGAATCACACATTTCACAATGGCGGCACTAACAGGGAGACACAAGGGCGATTCACTCCAGATTTGCACAATAATGTGAAGGGTCTGAACTCACCTACTAAAAGATCCCTAATTGCTAGAGGATTCAAGACATCTGGCATTGATATTTTATTCCTACAGGAGACTAGATATCAAAGAGGCGAGGAATGTAGGATACCCAGTAGCCTGATTGGACACACACACACTGGAGCTCCGGGATTCTCAAGAAGGCAGGGGTGGGAATCCTGATACGGAAGGGAATACGTATGGAGATTACCAACACATGGAAAGACACCGAAGGGCGGGCACTACTGATTTCAAGGCAAATTCAAGACACAAATATCACTTTGGCAACAATGTACGCACCCAACCAAGGTCAAAAGAGATTCCTACCCAAGACCACAGAGAAAATTATAGGGGCAGCACAGGGACATCTCATACTCGACAGAGACTTTAATACATGGATGAATGTAGCCTTGGATAGACAGACCAAGGAAGACATGGCCCACGAACCCCAGGGCCACTGGGGAGCAGAACTAAACACAGCCGTGGAACTGTATGGGTTAAGGGATTGCAGGAGGTATCTTCACCCGAAGGAAAAGGGCTTCAATTTCTACTCTAACCCACATGGTTCACTCATGAGAATTGACTATCTGTACATCCTGAGAGAAATCTTACAGGTGGTGAAAGACTCTCACATTCACCCGATATGGTCAGACCATGACATAGTATTAGTCGATATATTCTGGGAAGGTCTACACACTAAAAACCCAAAATGAAGATGTAATGACTCCTTATGGAAAGACCCAATTTTTAGAGAAGAAATGGAAATCAAATTCAAACAGTCCTTTGTCTTCAACAACACTGGGGAGGTGCGGAAATACACAGTATGTGAAGCAGCTAAGGCTGCATGGAGAGGTATCCTCATTGAGGAGGGGACCCATAAAAAAAGAGAATGCACACTTATAGCAAAAGGGCTGAGAACCAAAATAGAATATCCCGAAGAAAGACTTGCACAGTTCTCCCCAAGAGACAGACTGACCTATCTTCTTGAAGCCAGAGACTTGAGAAGGGAAATTAAGTTACTCGAAGAAGGCAAGATAGTCAGGAATCTCCAGTTTCTCAAACAAACATTTTATGAAAAGGCGGATAGGGCTATTACCCTACCAGCAGCACAGCTCCGAAAACAGAGAGCCGAAAGATGGGTGAAGGAGGTAGCGGGATCAGACAACATTAACGTGGAATCAACAGAGGGAATCCAAGAGGCATTTGCCTCATTCTACGAAACCCTATATAGCAAGGCAGAAACGGCACCCGACAGAGCCATCAAGAAATATCTTGCAGAATCTCATCTCCCCTCACTGAAAAAAGCAGAGGCTGAGTCCCTCGAGGCACCGATCATGGGTGAGGAAATAGAAAAAGCCATCAAATACCTCAAACTCGAGAAAGCACCAGGTGAGGATGGTTACACACCAGGGGTCTACAAAACATTTGCACCGTTCCTAATGCCCTTCCTAACAGCACTTTTCAATGACACAATGGAAACAGGAAAGGCGCCCAACTCATTTGCCCAAGCCCTCCTCACAGTAATACCTAAAGAGGGAAGAGACCCTATATGTTGTGGCTCTTACAGCCCGATATCGCTCCTCATTATCGATGCGAAAATATATGCCAGGGTCATCGTAGCCAGACTGGAAGGCTATTTGCCAAAGCTGGTACACTCTGACCAGTTAGGATTCATAGTGGGATGGCAGCTAGCGGATACGATGAGAAAGACACTTCATCTAATAAATGAAGCCTGAGAAATGCAGGGAGACCCGACCCTCTTCTCGATAGATGCCGAAAAAGAATTCAACAGAGTGGCGTGGGCATTTTTGGACAAAGTCCTTGTGAAGATTAGGCTAGGACCAAGACTCCTCTGAGGTATCAAAGCATTATACTCTTCTCCAAAGACTTGTGTGGCGGTCAATGGAGGATACTCACTGTGGTTTAAAAGGGGTGCCTGTTATCGTCACTACTTTGTGTTCTCTCACTGGAACCACTCATACAGATATTATGACTAGATCAGAGGGTAGACTGTATCACAGTTGGGGTACAGTCTACCCTCTGATCTAGTGAAACGTACAAACTAGGCCTCTATGCAGATTACATGCTGTTACACATGAAGTAATCGACACATATGGTCAACTGGCAGGATTCAAAGTAAATCCCGGGAAATAGGTCCTCCTATCGATAAACAAATGTAGAGATGCAGACATATGGCGGTGCACACCTTTAGGCGCGAAACCAGCCTGGGGACATTAAAATATTTGGGCATTAACGTCACCAGAGAACTTGGAGATTTATACGAGGCAAACTTCCCCCCCGGTGACGGTGATAGAGAACGATCTCATTAGATGGAATAAGTTAGCAATCTCGTGGATGGGACGACTCAACGCCATTAAAATGGTTGTACTGCCAAAAATCCTATACCTATTCCAAATGCTCCCGATTCAAATACACGATGATTTATTTTTGAAAATTAAGGCCTCCCTGACATGCTTTATATGGCAGGACAAGAAACCTAGAGTCCCCGCCGCACTATTACATCTCAACCAAGACAATGGGGGAGTGGGGCTCCCAGACATACGCCTGTATTATGAGGCCACCCAGTTAAGAATAATGGTCCCACACCTCAGACAACAAAATGATCTGCAATTGGTAGGCCTGGACAACCACCATTTTCAACCAGCCACAGTAGAAAAGTGGTTCTGGGTACCGAGACCAAAGATACTTAAAAGAATACGGGAACATCACATACTGGGAGCCCTGTGGAGCATATGGCGACAGAGAGCAGGGTTGGAAGACATCACAACATGGCCATCACCCTTGGGACACATATTGGTACCAGGATTTAGAAACTACATTCCAGAACCAGAGACATTTCAAACATGGTTTGAGGCTGGCCTCGAAAGGTCTGGACAGTTATGGAAAGGAGGACAGTACATTACAATACAATGTTGAACGGAAAATCATATTGTGCCTCCTATAATGTATGAACATATGTATATTGGCCTACGCTAAGCTGCTTATGAGCTACTTGCGAGGAAATTTGCATTGCAAGGTCTTGACCTTAGATCAGTGTAAACCGCCATTTTAGGTCTATCTGCCATTTTAGGTTCTCCTTCTAAAGTCACCCTGTGTTCTAAGATGGTGGACAGTGTAATTCTGAATGTAACATGGCCGTCTTGACCTCTGTGTACAAGCTTATATGTAACTTGCCTGCAGGCCACATGTTAGGGTCATGAACTGAGACCTTGTCCTTTGCTGACCTGTGTATAGAGGATTACCTGCGCCAACAAAGCTAATCCGCGAGCATATGTTAAACACAATGTATTTAAATATCGAAATGTGAACACTTGTTTGACTGCATTGTATAAAACTGTTTGAGAAGGCTCTATGAGACATCCTAAGACATACTGTTGCTATTGTGACTTGTTAGTGAATGTATTAAAGGTAAACCCTAAATGTATAGATATATGATCTCAGCACGAACCCTAGATCCTTGATGTATTTACTTATATTAACTCGTAGGTGGGACCTGCAAAGGGAACTCAGAATACGGAGGTAAGGGATTAGCGGCATCGCCACCCTTACCGGTGCCGGTAATCCCTTACCTCCAACCTCGTAATGACCCCCATTGTTACTCATCATGAATGCTACACATGCCATTCTTAATAAATCCAACTGTTGGGTCTGTTTGCATTTACCGAAACACAGGGATAAGGGGTTAGGTTGATATATTCATCCTTTACCTTTGACAACTGCTTGTTATGCCTCTCTTAGAGCACTGTTCTTTGGCCGATGGAACGATAGCATCTCAGTGAACTTTGACGGTACTAATTTGAATAGTTTTGAGAAATGTGTTCTTACGCCCCTGGGATGCTCGCTTTTTGCGAATAGGAGCAAGCTTAACATTGCTTCTATTAGGCTTTCTGATAGACTGTCTCGTCCTTTTCAATCTTTGATTTCTTTCAAAATGGCTGCTATAGGCAATAAGGATGCCATGCCTCCTTCTTACACTGTTTACCATAGCCCCGTTTCAGTTTCTTTCTGCATACAGAGGAATGGCACTCAGTCAATGGGAGATTTTAGAGGTTGTGCCAACATTGCGAATTTGACTGGGGAAGACAGACCTGTGTATGTAGGCGAACCTGTCTACTTTGTTTGCGGTATTGTAGCATTTCCATGGTTACCCAGGGATTGGCAGTGAACTTGTTATTTAGGGATCCTGTTACCCGGGGTATTCATAGCTAGTACTGTAGAGGTTTCAAAAGCTCGTCCACGGCGGGACGAGAATGGTGACACTCCAGCACAGGTTTTGGGAGATGTAGCGAAATCCTTGGTGCCATTTTGGGGACAAATAGCAAACTCAGAAGACTTCAGGAGACTAGCGAGAGTACTGGAGAGACCCATCAACCGGACCACAGACATACTCTATAATATGACATTAGAACAGAAAGCAATAAGATTAGTAGCACTTCAGAACCGGATGGCATTAGATGTCATTCTGGCTGAACGTGGTGGAGTGTGTAAATTAGTGGGGTCCGCTTGCTGTGTTTTCGTGCAGGATTCCACCCCAACTATTTTCAAGGCAATGCAGAATCTGCACGTTCTTAGTTCAGAAGTGCATGTTCCAGAGGGAAACTGGGATCTTAGCGCTTGGTTTGCGGTACTTCTTGCGATCTTGGGGTTGGAAGGTGCTTTCGGTCTTACTGATCATTTTGGGAATTCTGTTGTTCCTTTGTTGCTGTATACAGTGTCTACCTAGTATATGTTTGATGCTAAGGGGATGTTACGCACAGGCGCTAGGTACAATAGGACACAAGGTATACGCCCCAGATATGAATTCCAAAGAATATGTGTTGAAAGAGATTCTGATAACTGATCTAATGGCAATAGATATTTCTGACAGTGATTCAGGGTGTATGGATGTTGAGACGTGGAGTTGTTCGTAACATGATTAGAAGTAGTTTAGAGCTTGGCATAGGCCAAAAGGAGGGTTTGTCAAACGGAAAATCATATTGTGCCTCCTATACTGTATGAATATATGTATATTGGCCTAAGCCAAGCTGCTTATAAGCCACTTGCGAGGAAATTCGCATTGCAAGGTCTTGACCTTAGATCAGTGTAAACCGCCATTCTAGGTCTATCCGCCATTTTAGGTTCTCCTTCTAAAGTCACTGGGCCTCATTACGACCCTGGCGGAAATGGAAAAACGATGGCGGAAATGCAATACCGCCATCGAATACCGCTCGTTGCGATTATGACCCGTCACCGTAAAGTACGATGCCATTAGCGACACCGCAGTGAACGGCAACGCTAACTGCACCAAGTACGCGCACGCGCGCCCTGCAAAACCGGAATGACCGCCATGGCGCAATGGTACGCGAATTCCGACCCTAGCGGACATGTACTGAACGCCATCAAGGACGGCGGAAAGTACCAATCCGCCATGGCGAGAAATACGGCATCGTGAACCAACCGTAAATGGCCCACTGAGTGCCTGTACTCCACTCCCTGGCCACATTGCACAACTCCTGGCAGGCGCAATGTACTCACACCATGCAACCAGTGAAAACTACAATTCACCCATGCATGCCAACGTAGAAATGCATGCAGGGGCTCAAAGCGCCCCGTGAGTGGCCATCCATGCACGGCATGCCACCATAGCCGTACTGATGCAGCACAGGCATGTGAAGGTACAAGGACACCAAAATGAAAAGCAAGAATACATGACACAATACAACAGTAGTCCCCCATCGCTTGCCACCAGCGCAAGGCAACCCCCAAAGCAGTATCCTGACGGAGATTGCACCAGCCCTGTACTCTTGCCAGTTAAAAAACCAACCATCAGCAGAAGCACGTACCACACAAGTCGGCAGAGCAACTGAGCAGCCAGGCCATCACAAGAGGGTCCGACAGGAGCTGCAGGACACAGATGGCACGAATACAGATTCAATTCCAATGGACATGACCCCAGTCCCCTCCAACAAACGCACGCAAACACAGGCACCTGTGACCATCCATATACTGATAATCCCATCATCCCACCAATCCACCTGGCTGACAGGCACCAGTTGGCAAAAAGCTAATCCCCCTCCCATGAGCAGCACATCATGTAAACAGTCACAATCACGCCCAATCCGTCACCATACAGTGCTACGCAGGAAATCGCTGCCAGTACAGTACCACGCAACGCAACACAGAATGCGGAACACAATAAATGCAGATGAACCCACGAAACATAGCGCCACTAATAGGAAATAGATACATCACCTGCAATGAATTACGCAACACGTAGAAAAAGTGAAATAATATTTTAAATGGACATCCAAATGACAAAGGCACAGCACAAAAATGCACAATAACACCAGAACATCCATCATCACCGAGGGCCGCATCCGCTACAATAGACCAGCTTCCACTTGTGTGACGCCCTGTCCCTTCATGTCACACAGGGCCTACATCGACGTCCCAAAAGGCAACATGGAAGGGCCAAGAACCGCAGGTCCGTCCCATGAGGCAGGCACTAGTCCAGCTGAAAGGCCGAAATGTCACACCTAGCCACCAGTACTGCGTAAGGGCATGTGGCCCATTGGCGATCGTCCCATAAGATCGTAATGGTGCTCCACTGATTCACCCGAAGCTGCAGGTGTCGAGGGTAAAATCCATCTGGAGGAGTGGCGTACAGATGGCATCTGCAAAAGGGCACCAGATACCTGACACCCAAAAGAAAGACAAATCAACCGAATGCATAACGGGACTCCTGATGCATCACACACCTCATGACACACACAAAATACACAGCCATATGCATGCACGGCCACTCCAACGGAACATATACCCCCCTAAAGTAGCAGCGAATCATTATGTAGACAACAGGGGTAAATACACCATTGCCAACGTCTGTTTCCTTGCATCCATTCATCATTCCCTCATCCCGCCATGCAATCGCATGTATATTCACTCACATAATATTAGAAGCTTCCATTGCGTCTGTGCGTAATGCAGTCTGCAAAAACCACTGTGCACCTGGCCGGATCTTCAGTGTTGTGTGGCAACATGGATTATTAAACGTCCTGCCTTATCGGCCACTACGCTATTGCGCATGCCATTCAATAAATATCATTCATTGCTTGCTCGTTATGGGCCCTGTCCCAAGGACATTCTACAATAGAACGTTACATTTCCAGCAAGACCTGTGGGCGTATCCCCGCCGCTACTACAAGACCACGAACGCTGACCTTCGAATTCCTAATTTGCAACATTACGCCCGAAAACGCGTCTGTGAATGCCTGCATCCACTAATATATCAATCTAGTGCGGCTGTGTGTGATAATGCTAACTGGCTGCTATCACGATTGGGAGGCCACGCCCGTCGGTGAAGTCCGTAGTTGTGCTGCATGAGGGTCCTCCGTTGATCGAGCCCTACATACCACTGAGTCCCCACAAGTATGCCTGCGATAGTAAATACAGCATGTGTAAAAATGTGAGCATAGCAAAATAATCTTTCAACGTACATCACACTGCCATCGGGATTTGATACATGACTGCAATCCCAAGATGCCATGCGGCCATATGCAGCCTTACGGGCGGGACGTGCTCGCCCAGAATGGATTGCATCTGCCACAGATTCATTCAATCAGCACAGGTGGAAGCCATACAGGCCGACAGCACATATATAGCAGACCCAAGCACCTCCCACGACCACTACCACTCCAAAATGCGACCGGCAGCACTAGCGATGTTGGCCCTGGGGGAGCAGATAGCACTGCAAGTACTTCAACTGGAAGAAGACGACGAACTACAACAGGTACAACAACCGGCCGCACAGGGGAGACGGAGGAGAAGGAGGAGGAGGAGGATGGCAAGGCAGGTGCAGCAAGGCCCACCAGCACAGCCACTACCACCACGCAGGCGGCCCGCAATCCAACGCATCCGTGCTGATCCGTTCAACCTCACTGCTGAACAGATCCACACCCTCTACCGTTTGGACCGGCAAACCATCATCTCCATTGTGGACATGACACAGGCAGACCTCGTGAGCATGATTGATAGCCCAACCGCCATCCCACCCCTACTGAAGGTGGTGTCTGTACTCCACTTCCTGGCCACAGGCACATACCAGCACACAGTCGGACAGTTGCATGGCATTTCACAGCCACTGTTCTCACGGACACTCTTTCAAGTGCTCGATGCCCTCTTGAAGCACGCCGACGACCACATCACACTACCACGCACGGCCCAGGAGATCACCAACGCGAAAGTTGGATTCCATGCACTTGGCGGCATCCCGGGTTGCATCGGTGCCATCGATTGCACCCATGTTGAATTGGTTGTCCCACTTGCCATGGAGGCCCAGTACCGCAACCGGAAACAGTTCCATTCCATAAATGTGCAAATGGTGTGTGACGCGAACAAGATCTTCACGCATTGTTGTGCCAGATTTCCAGGATCCACCCATGATTCTATGGTCCTAAGGAACTCAAGAATACCCCGCTACATGGAGCGACACGCTGGGCACAGATCCTGGCTACTCGGTGAGTCTCATTCAATGCATGACATCGTGGCCCATTTGATGCGTCAATTATCTTGCAGGAAGGGGGGGGGGCCAATTAGCACTATCATTCCACTGACACACTTTATCTGTCTCATATAGGTGATGCCGGGTATCCGCTGAAGAGATGGCTCCTGACACCAATACGAAACCCACAGAACCAGCATGAGGAGGAGTACAACCATGCACACTCACGTACCCGTATAGTAATAGAGCAGGCATTCGGCCTACTGAAGGCTCGTTTCCGCTGCCTCAGCAGGTCTGGCGGGGCACTCATGTACAGCCATGAGAAGGTCTCTAAGATGGTAATGGTATGTGTCATGCTGCACAACATGTGCGTTCGTAGGAATGTGGCCATGCCACCTGACGCTGAAATGCATGCACCTGATGATGGACTTGATGATGGTGGGGATGTGGCGGCACCTGAGGGAGTCCATGAGGCACAGGATGGACGTGAGATCAGACAGAGCATCATAGATGCATGCTTCTAACAACCACGCTTTTTTGCTATTACATGGAAAGGGGACCTGTTGCACAGGCACTTTATTTGGTTTACGCCTAAGAACTAATCGTACGCAAATAAATGACCACGCTTCTCATAAGATGTTTATGTTGTACTGTATTGCTCATGTGGATTGATCAAGTGACCCTATATACCCGCAACCCTGTGAAGACCACCTCACCCCCTCCACCCTCCTAACCTTCCCCCCCCCAACACCAGTGTCCAGATATGCATGTAGTTCGTGGGTAGACGCTATTGCAAGCCCCCTCTACGGGTATCAGGGGTACCCCTGGCCGTGGAGCGCCGGTGCCTGGCAGATCTGCGTTGGGGGCTGCCCTGTACTGAACTTGCCACGGATGATGTCTCTGCCTGCTCGCGTCCATGCATCTCTCTGAGTGTTTGTGAGAGCTCTGTGAGCACACGGCGAACAGCGGCAAGTTCAGCACATACGTCTTTTGACGTCGCATGCAGTTCACCCCGCAGGGTATCTGTGCTTTTCTCCATTTCTCCCCTCAGGGTCTCTGTGCTTTTCTCCATTAATCCCCTCTGGGTCTCTGTGCTTTTCTCCATTTCTCCCCTCAGGGTCTCTGTGCTTTTCTCCATTTCTCCCCTCAGGGTCTCTGTGCTTTTCTCCATTAATCCCCTCTGGGTCTCTGTGCTTTTCTCCATTTCTCCCCTCAGGCTCTCACTACTTTGCTGTATTTGTGCCCTAAGTGTCTCAGTGCATGTTTCCATGGATGCCCTTGAACCCCCACATTCTTTGGCATGATCCTTGATTATCGTGGCCACTTGCTGCTGTTGCTCGAGCAGCTTGTTGAGGGATTTTTGCCTCTGCTGGGCCATGGAAATTAGCGGTGGTGTGACAGAGGGGCTGCTCGACACGTGTTGCCTTGGCACAGGACTTGAGGGGCTTGGCCAGTCCTCGTCTTGTGGGTGCCCCTGCGTGCTTCCCTCATGGTGTAGGGGATATGACATACTTGGGGATTGGGACAGGTCATGGATGTGGCCTACATCGCCAGCACCGTTTTCTGTGTCGGAGCATGCTGGCATGAACGCAGTGTCAACCATGGTGCTGCTACCACCAGAAGCATTGCCATCTGATACATCCTTTGGGGGGGCCTGTGGTGCTGGTGTTGTGGACATGCTGGCTGCTGGGGTGCCTGTTGCAGTCCCCCCCGGTGTGCTGGCACTTGATTCCTGCTGCTGCCGTCGTCTCTTGATCCTTGCACCAGAGGTGGAGGCGCTTGGGACGTTTGTCTTGGCCCTCTTTGCAGGAGTGCTGGTAGGGGTGTCCTGCAGCTCCTCGTTGGATTGGGACCCTGTGGTGGAGTAAGGGGGAGCGAGCGTTAGTTATGGGTCGGTGTAATTTGGAATGGCAATGTATCACATGCATTGGGGTGGTACATGAGGGTGAATTGGGACTGGGCCTTGGGGGTGGTCTCTTTTTTGTGTGCAATGCTGATGCTTTTATTGGGCTGCCTGCAGTTGGGGGTGCTTGCTGCACATGTGGGGGTTTCCCTTAGGTTCTTAATTAATTTATTTGTTTAGTCTGTTTTAGAGGGCGCTATCAGGGCTAATGTATTGCACTATGGGCACACATGGAACTGTACATGGTCGTGCATAGTGGCTTTGCCATTGTTTGTTTTGGCCACCCTACCTGATTCACCGGATGTCGGCACTCCTTTCTCCATCCCTCCGACTCCCTCTATGCTCTCGATTCCTATGGTGGAGGCACAGATTTCCTCCCAGGGGGTCAACTTGATGGGCGAATCTGATCCACCCCCGGTCGCTGTGGCGATGTTCCTGTTCGCAGAGAGTATGCTGCGGACGCGGATCCGCAGGTCGTCCCAGCGCTTTCGACATTGCTGGGTGGTGCGGGGTGCGGTCCCCACCGCACTTACGCGCTGTCCCACCAGGGTCCATATGGCCTTCTTGTTGGCAAGGGCCGTCCTGGTCATTTCACTGGAGAAGACGACGGAGGCATTCTCCTGGAGGGTCTCGGTGAGCACGGTCAGTTCCTCACGGGAGAATTGGACCTGCCGCTTGCGGTCACACGCTTTCTTAGCTACTTTTCCCATTTTTATGTTTTTAACTGGAGTTGCTAACGGGTTGGGCTGTGTGTCAGGGTCGGAATTGTTATGGTTGTGTTGGAATTCTCATTTTATAGGTGTGCGGCGTGCTGTTTCCCGTTCCGGCTACATGCTTTTACTTCCGTTTCCGTACTTTTACGGTGGCCGGAATTTGCGTTGTTCGCTCATTACGGTGACCGCTCATTACGGTGACCGCAAAGATGGGTGGCGGTATTGCACCTGGTGCAGCGTACGGCGGCGGTAAGGGGCGTTTTGGGGTCATTTCCGCCATCGCGGCCTTTCCGATTCCGCCATGGCGTGAGGCTCGTGCCCGATGGGTCGTGATTAGCCGCACTTTGCTCCCTCGTGCAATGGCGGAAACGCTATGTACGCCATCGCGGTCCGGTCTGTGGATTTCCGCCAGGGTCGTAATGAGGCCCACTCTGTGTTCTAAGATGGTGGACAGTGTCATTCCGAATGTAACATGGCCGTCTTGACCTCTGTGTACAAGCTAATATGTAACTTGCCTGCAGGCCACATGTTAGGGTCATGAACTGAGACCTTGTCCTTCGCTGACCTGTGTATAGAGGATTACCTGCGCCAACGAAGCTAATCCGCGAGCATATGTTAAACACAATGGGCCTCATTACGACCCTGGCGGAAATGGAAAAACGATGGCGGAAATGCAATACCGCCATCGAATACCGCTCGTTGCGATTATGACCCGTCACCGTAAAGTACGATGCCATTAGCGACACCGCAGTGAACGGCAACGCTAACTGCACCAAGTACGCGCACGCGCGCCCTGCAAAACCGGAATGACCGCCATGGCGCAATGGTACGCGAATTCCGACCCTAGCGGACATGTACTGAACGCCATCAAGGACGGCGGAAAGTACCAATCCGCCATGGCGAGAAATACGGCATCGTGAACCAACCGTAAATGGCCCACTGAGTGCCTGTACTCCACTCCCTGGCCACATTGCACAACTCCTGGCAGGCGCAATGTACTCACACCATGCAACCAGTGAAAACTACAATTCACCCATGCATGCCAACGTAGAAATGCATGCAGGGGCTCAAAGCGCCCCGTGAGTGGCCATCCATGCACGGCATGCCACCATAGCCGTACTGATGCAGCACAGGCATGTGAAGGTACAAGGACACCAAAATGAAAAGCAAGAATACATGACACAATACAACAGTAGTCCCCCATCGCTTGCCACCAGCGCAAGGCAACCCCCAAAGCAGTATCCTGACGGAGATTGCACCAGCCCTGTACTCTTGCCAGTTAAAAAACCAACCATCAGCAGAAGCACGTACCACACAAGTCGGCAGAGCAACTGAGCAGCCAGGCCATCACAAGAGGGTCCGACAGGAGCTGCAGGACACAGATGGCACGAATACAGATTCAATTCCAATGGACATGACCCCAGTCCCCTCCAACAAACGCACGCAAACACAGGCACCTGTGACCATCCATATACTGATAATCCCATCATCCCACCAATCCACCTGGCTGACAGGCACCAGTTGGCAAAAAGCTAATCCCCCTCCCATGAGCAGCACATCATGTAAACAGTCACAATCACGCCCAATCCGTCACCATACAGTGCTACGCAGGAAATCGCTGCCAGTACAGTACCACGCAACGCAACACAGAATGCGGAACACAATAAATGCAGATGAACCCACGAAACATAGCGCCACTAATAGGAAATAGATACATCACCTGCAATGAATTACGCAACACGTAGAAAAAGTGAAATAATATTTTAAATGGACATCCAAATGACAAAGGCACAGCACAAAAATGCACATTAACACCAGAACATCCATCATCACCGAGGTCCGCATCCGCTACAATAGACCAGCTTCCACTTGTGTGACGCCCTGTCCCTTCATGTCACACAGGGCCTACATCGACGTCCCAAAAGGCAACATGGAAGGGCCAAGAACCGCAGGTCCGTCCCATGAGGCAGGCACTAGTCCAGCTGAAAGGCCGAAATGTCACACCTAGCCACCAGTACTGCGTAAGGGCATGTGGCCCATTGGCGATCGTCCCATAAGATCGTAATGGTGCTCCACTGATTCACCCGAAGCTGCAGGTGTCGAGGGTAAAATCCATCTGGAGGAGTGGCGTACAGATGGCATCTGCAAAAGGGCACCAGATACCTGACACCCAAAAGAAAGACAAATCAACCGAATGCATAACGGGACTCCTGATGCATCACACACCTCATGACACACACAAAATACACACCCATATGCATGCACGGCCACTCCAACGGAACATATACCCCCCTAAAGTAGCAGCGAATCATTATGTAGACAACAGGGGTAAATACACCATTGCCAACGTCTGTTTCCTTGCATCCATTCATCATTCCCTCATCCCGCCATGCAATCGCATGTATATTCACTCACATAATATTAGAAGCTTCCATTGCGTCTGTGCGTAATGCAGTCTGCAAAAACCACTGTGCACCTGGCCGGATCTTCAGTGTTGTGTGGCAACATGGATTATTAAACGTCCTGCCTTATCGGCCACTACGCTATTGCGCATGCCATTCAATAAATATCATTCATTGCTTGCTCGTTATGGGCCCTGTCCCAAGGACATTCTACAATAGAACGTTACATTTCCAGCAAGACCTGTGGGCGTATCCCCGCCGCTACTACAAGACCACGAACGCTGACCTTCGAATTCCTAATTTGCAACATTACGCCCGAAAACGCGTCTGTGAATGCCTGCATCCACTAATATATCAATCTAGTGCGGCTGTGTGTGATAATGCTAACTGGCTGCTATCACGATTGGGAGGCCACGCCCGTCGGTGAAGTCCGTAGTTGTGCTGCATGAGGGTCCTCCGTTGATCGAGCCCTACATACCACTGAGTCCCCACAAGTATGCCTGCGATAGTAAATACAGCATGTGTAAAAATGTGAGCATAGCAAAATAATCTTTCAACGTACATCACACTGCCATCGGGATTTGATACATGACTGCAATCCCAAGATGCCATGCGGCCATATGCAGCCTTACGGGCGGGACGTGCTCGCCCAGAATGGATTGCATCTGCCACAGATTCATTCAATCAGCACAGGTGGAAGCCATACAGGCCGACAGCACATATATAGCAGACCCAAGCACCTCCCACGACCACTACCACTCCAAAATGCGACCGGCAGCACTAGCGATGTTGGCCCTGGGGGAGCAGATAGCACTGCAAGTACTTCAACTGGAAGAAGACGACGAACTACAACAGGTACAACAACCGGCCGCACAGGGGAGACGGAGGAGAAGGAGGAGGAGGAGGATGGCAAGGCAGGTGCAGCAAGGCCCACCAGCACAGCCACTACCACCACGCAGGCGGCCCGCAATCCAACGCATCCGTGCTGATCCGTTCAACCTCACTGCTGAACAGATCCACACCCTCTACCGTTTGGACCGGCAAACCATCATCTCCATTGTGGACATGACACAGGCAGACCTCGTGAGCATGATTGATAGCCCAACCGCCATCCCACCCCTACTGAAGGTGGTGTCTGTACTCCACTTCCTGGCCACAGGCACATACCAGCACACAGTCGGACAGTTGCATGGCATTTCACAGCCACTGTTCTCACGGACACTCTTTCAAGTGCTCGATGCCCTCTTGAAGCACGCCGACGACCACATCACACTACCACGCACGGCCCAGGAGATCACCAACGCGAAAGTTGGATTCCATGCACTTGGCGGCATCCCGGGTTGCATCGGTGCCATCGATTGCACCCATGTTGAATTGGTTGTCCCACTTGCCATGGAGGCCCAGTACCGCAACCGGAAACAGTTCCATTCCATAAATGTGCAAATGGTGTGTGACGCGAACAAGATCTTCACGCATTGTTGTGCCAGATTTCCAGGATCCACCCATGATTCTATGGTCCTAAGGAACTCAAGAATACCCCGCTACATGGAGCGACACGCTGGGCACAGATCCTGGCTACTCGGTGAGTCTCATTCAATGCATGACATCGTGGCCCATTTGATGCGTCAATTATCTTGCAGGAAGGGGGGGGGGCCAATTAGCACTATCATTCCACTGACACACTTTATCTGTCTCATATAGGTGATGCCGGGTATCCGCTGAAGAGATGGCTCCTGACACCAATACGGAACCCACAGAACCAGCATGAGGAGGAGTACAACCATGCACACTCACGTACCCGTATAGTAATAGAGCAGGCATTCGGCCTACTGAAGGCTCGTTTCCGCTGCCTCAGCAGGTCTGGCGGGGCACTCATGTACAGCCATGAGAAGGTCTCTAAGATGGTAATGGTATGTGTCATGCTGCACAACATGTGCGTTCGTAGGAATGTGGCCATGCCACCTGACGCTGAAATGCATGCACCTGATGATGGACTTGATGATGGTGGGGATGTGGCGGCACCTGAGGGAGTCCATGAGGCACAGGATGGACGTGAGATCAGACAGAGCATCATAGATGCATGCTTCTAACAACCACGCTTTTTTGCTATTACATGGAAAGGGGACCTGTTGCACAGGCACTTTATTTGGTTTACGCCTAAGAACTAATCGTACGCAAATAAATGACCACGCTTCTCATAAGATGTTTATGTTGTACTGTATTGCTCATGTGGATTGATCAAGTGACCCTATATACCCGCAACCCTGTGAAGACCACCTCACCCCCTCCACCCTCCTAACCTTCCCCCCCCCAACACCAGTGTCCAGATATGCATGTAGTTCGTGGGTAGACGCTATTGCAAGCCCCCTCTACGGGTATCAGGGGTACCCCTGGCCGTGGAGCGCCGGTGCCTGGCAGATCTGCGTTGGGGGCTGCCCTGTACCGAACTTGCCACGGATGATGTCTCTGCCTGCTCGCGTCCATGCATCTCTCTGAGTGTTTGTGAGAGCTCTGTGAGCACACGGCGAACAGCGGCAAGTTCAGCACATACGTCTTTTGACGTCGCATGCAGTTCACCCCGCAGGGTATCTGTGCTTTTCTCCATTTCTCCCCTCAGGGTCTCTGTGCTTTTCTCCATTAATCCCCTCTGGGTCTCTGTGCTTTTCTCCATTTCTCCCCTCAGGGTCTCTGTGCTTTTCTCCATTTCTCCCCTCTGGGTCTCTGTGCTTTTCTCCATTTCTCCCCTCAGGGTCTCTGTGCTTTTCTCCATTTCTCCCCTCAGGGTCTCTGTGCTTTTCTCCATTAATCCCCTCTGGGTCTCTGTGCTTTTCTCCATTTCTCCCCTCAGGCTCTCACTACTTTGCTGTATTTGTGCCCTAAGTGTCTCAGTGCATGTTTCCATGGATGCCCTTGAACCCCCACATTCTTTGGCATGATCCTTGATTATCGTGGCCACTTGCTGCTGTTGCTCGAGCAGCTTGTTGAGGGATTTTTGCCTCTGCTGGGCCATGGAAATTAGCGGTGGTGTGACAGAGGGGCTGCTCGACACGTGTTGCCTTGGCACAGGACTTGAGGGGCTTGGCCAGTCCTCGTCTTGTGGGTGCCCCTGCGTGCTTCCCTCATGGTGTAGGGGATATGACATACTTGGGGATTGGGACAGGTCATGGATGTGGCCTACATCGCCAGCACCGTTTTCTGTGTCGGAGCATGCTGGCATGAACGCAGTGTCAACCATGGTGCTGCTACCACCAGAAGCATTGCCATCTGATACATCCTTTGGGGGGGCCTGTGGTGCTGGTGTTGTGGACATGCTGGCTGCTGGGGTGCCTGTTGCAGTCCCCCCCGGTGTGCTGGCACTTGATTCCTGCTGCTGCCGTCGTCTCTTGATCCTTGCACCAGAGGTGGAGGCGCTTGGGACGTTTGTCTTGGCCCTCTTTGCAGGAGTGCTGGTAGGGGTGTCCTGCAGCTCCTCGTTGGATTGGGACCCTGTGGTGGAGTAAGGGGGAGCGAGCGTTAGTTATGGGTCGGTGTAATTTGGAATGGCAATGTATCACATGCATTGGGGTGGTACATGAGGGTGAATTGGGACTGGGCCTTGGGGGTGGTCTCTTTTTTGTGTGCAATGCTGATGCTTTTATTGGGCTGCCTGCAGTTGGGGGTGCTTGCTGCACATGTGGGGGTTTCCCTTAGGTTCTTAATTAATTTATTTGTTTAGTCTGTTTTAGAGGGCGCTATCAGGGCTAATGTATTGCACTATGGGCACACATGGAACTGTACATGGTCGTGCATAGTGGCTTTGCCATTGTTTGTTTTGGCCACCCTACCTGATTCACCGGATGTCGGCACTCCTTTCTCCATCCCTCCGACTCCCTCTATGCTCTCGATTCCTATGGTGGAGGCACAGATTTCCTCCCAGGGGGTCAACTTGATGGGCGAATCTGATCCACCCCCGGTCGCTGTGGCGATGTTCCTGTTCGCAGAGAGTATGCTGCGGACGCGGATCCGCAGGTCGTCCCAGCGCTTTCGACATTGCTGGGTGGTGCGGGGTGCGGTCCCCACCGCACTTACGCGCTGTCCCACCAGGGTCCATATGGCCTTCTTGTTGGCAAGGGCCGTCCTGGTCATTTCACTGGAGAAGACGACGGAGGCATTCTCCTGGAGGGTCTCGGTGAGCACGGTCAGTTCCTCACGGGAGAATTGGACCTGCCGCTTGCGGTCACACGCTTTCTTAGCTACTTTTCCCATTTTTATGTTTTTAACTGGAGTTGCTAACGGGTTGGGCTGTGTGTCAGGGTCGGAATTGTTATGGTTGTGTTGGAATTATCATTTTATAGGTGTGCGGCGTGCTGTTTCCCGTTCCGGCTACATGCTTTTACTTCCGTTTCCGTACTTTTACGGTGGCCGGAATTTGCGTTGTTCGCTCATTACGGTGACCGCTCATTACGGTGACCGCAAAGATGGGTGGCGGTATTGCACCTGGTGCAGCGTACGGCGGCGGTAAGGGGCGTTTTGGGGTCATTTCCGCCATCGCGGCCTTTCCGATTCCGCCATGGCGTGAGGCTCGTGCCCGATGGGTCGTGATTAGCCGCACTTTGCTCCCTCGTGCAATGGCGGAAACGCTATGTACGCCATCGCGGTCCGGTCTGTGGATTTCCGCCAGGGTCGTAATGAGGCCCAATGTATTTAAATATCGAAATGTGAACACTTGTTTGACTGCATTGTATAAAACTGTTTGAGAAGGCTCTACGAGAAATCCTAAGACATACTGTTGCTATTGTGACTTGTTAGTGAATGTATTAAAGGTAAACCCTAAATGTATAGATGTATGAACTCGGCACGAACCCTAGATCCATGATGTATTAACTTATATTAACTCATAGGTTGGCTGAACATCATGATTTCGAGAGTATAAAAGGCACAACTATTCTAATGTACAGTCCCACTCACTGAGCACACTGAACTAAGCTGGAGTTTGCTGTGTTGTACTGAGGGCCGATAGCTATCTGTTGCTTTGTCCTTTGAAACTGTTCAGTACAAAATAAAGATCTTTGTATTTTCCTATGTAAGCCGCGTTTGGTGTATTTCCTTTTGGGGTACTCAGCCTCGATATCTTCTTTTTGTTTTCACAACAAGACCTCGAAGAGGCACTGGGAATAGGGTTACTTCCAGTGTTTTTTATACCTACAGCTGAAAGGTATTATGTATAGGGAAATCTGGAAAGACAAATTGCAGAGAGAACTCACCACCTTTGAAAAGATACTAGACACCGGTACAGGCTCCAGTGGTCTAATAGGTGCTCTATACAGAGCTATGGTAGAGGCGAAGAAGGCCCCATCTAACAAACTAAAAGAAAAATGGGAAGCAGATACGGGGAGGGAAGTGTCTCCACGTACTTGGCTCACAATGATATGACATGATATGATATGGCATTTATAACACGTCTATACACGTGTTTGAAGGCGTGACGAGGCAGGGGAGGGGGAACAGAGGAAAGACAGACAACGATCTTACTAGGCCAGGTGTCAATCAGATCGCACATAGTGCATTGGAAGGGCTAAGGGGAAAAGTGCAAGGGGGAAGGGGGAAGGGAAAATTGCAGTACATGGGAGAGGGGAAAGTGCAGTAAATGGGATAGTAGAATAAATAAGAAAATAACGGCCGGATGGTGGCAAGTGCAAGGTACGAGCAGACATAAGTGCTGGTGGGGGACTGTAGGGATTCAGAATACAGTCCCCAGGTGCGGGGGTTGCCAGGGAGGAAGTGCAGGTGTGCAAATGGTGGAGCATGGGCCGAAGGTCACAAGGGTGGCCAGGTAGCCGGTGCAGTTTCAGCCAGGAAATCAGCAGAGGAGAGGGGGAGAGAAAGCAGAAGCAAAGAGGAAGGTTTTGAGGTGCTTCCGGAACCGGAGATGGTTCTCATCAAGTTTGAGGGAGGTGGGAAGGCTGTTCCAGAGGAGAGAGATCTACCACCAACTCGTTGCTTGGAGAAGCGACGGACCCTGAGGGAGTTGGAGGTGGATGAGCGAAAAAGTACAGAGGGCGGAGAGTAGAGGCAGGCAGATTTAGATAGAGGCTGTTGCAAAAGTCCAGCCTAGAGAGAACCAGGGCTCTGGAGATGGTGAGCTTCTGGGGGAAGGAGAGGAAAGGAAGAATACCTCTGAGGAGGTGCAGCTGGTAGTGTGACTTATTAGAGACATCAGAGATGTGAGGAGTGAAGGAAAGTGTGGAGTCGAAGATGACAATGTGTAGAAAAACCTCACAAACATCCATAGCCTGCCAATCGAAAACTGCACGACATCAAAGTTCTTTATATGTGGCAATATGACACACTCAGGTTTGCTAAAATGTACCAAGGAGTAAGTCCCTATTGTTGGTATGAATGTTGAATGGAAGCTGATTGCTGGCACATGTGGTGGGGCTGCACAGCGGTGCAAACATACTGGGATGAGGTTCTCAGCTGGATTAAAGCATTAGATGGGGAATCAAGGGAAAAAGTACCAATGTTGATATTGTTTAGCCTTGATGAACAAGAAGATGAGCTTGTAACGGTATCTAAAATGGCTAAAGGATGGCTACTAGCTGCAAGGGCATGTCTTGCCACATTCTGGAAAAGGAAAACTCTCCCGTCAAAGACTGAATGGATATTGGTAGCAAACAATTTATATATAATGGACCGATTAACCGCAGCTATCCATGTGGACCAATCCTCTGTGGAAATGGCATGGTCGGACCTTTGCGCTAAACACGATCACTGAAATAATGATCACAAATCTGCCTCGAAGTACAGAATCACACTGAGACATGTGCATATCTCACAGAAATAATCTGCACGCCAAATGGACTATACAAACCCGAAATATTGTTGATATTCCTCTGATGAGTACAGTAATTTGTAACATACGTAAATTATGGTGCCGTAATTAGCACCAAGGTTGCTTAGCGCCTTGGACTTTAACGCCTGCAAAAAGCAGGCGTTAAAGTGTGAATCAGGCGTTAAGGGTTAACGGCGCCGACGGCGCCGTTAAACCCTTAACGCCTGACTTGTAATGAGGGCCAATGTGTGTTATCAAGGAATGTGAATAGTGCAGGTATTGTATTGCTTGTCTGCTTGGTACATGTATTGTATTCGAGCCTCTTTTATTTCAAGAGTCTCATTACCTTATTAAAGAAAAGGGCTCTTCTCAAAGCCTGATGCCTATTTAAGAAAATACTCTTCTCAGTTCCTGATGTCAACTAGTTAATACTGCAGACTGTTAGTCATAGGCTGTGTCTTCATCTCGGAACACTAGTTTCGACATCAACCCTTATTAGTTGGGTCTTGCCTTCTTCAGAGCCATCAGAGATATTCACTATAAAACAGGATGAAATACCAAAAAGGGTGACTCAGACCATTAATGACATCTGCATCCTGGGTTATAACAATACATAAAGAAGCATAGCATAAACAATTCCCAAAGGGATTGTGTGCAAAGCTTACATCCACATTCCGTGGCCATACTGAGGCTGTAAGGTCCAAACCATGGTCTCTCCAAATGAATGTTCACTACATTCAGGTGCTGTAAAGGAACCCCAGTGTGCGTAGAGCGCCAATTGTTCAGTTCATGTGCATATGTTGCCCTTATAGTGTGCAATGAATGAAAATGTACATACGTTCACAATCAAAAATAGTGTTATATTGTGATATGCAACCTGTAAAGGCTGGACAGAAAATATCAGTATAATTGACTTAAAAACATATGACCTAATACATTTGATCAATTTTGTTTAACCTTTTTTTCCGTCAAATTAAATAAAGTAGATATGAGGGTGGGTAAGGGTATAGATTAGGTTGAGAGGAAGTGGGTGAGGAAGGTGTGGGGGGTCTCCCCCCGCATTTTAGACCAAAGAAAAGGTCAAATAAATTCAACCAAATGTGATTAGGTGAAATGTTTTAGTTCAAATAGACCCAAACCTGGAAATAAAGCTCCTCCCCCCTTTTATTCCTAAGCGCATGATGTTACAAAGCACAATAAGGACAGCACTAACTTGTGGATTACCAATATCACGCTCATTTGGAGAGCTTACCCACCACCTCACACCACTAAACACAATTAGTCAAAGTGTGCGCTTCAACCCTGTGCTGTGCTCATCTTGAAACAATACATACAAAATGCTTCATTGTGGTGAGCCATACGACGCAACTTAAAAAACATGGTTGCTTAAATTTTCGTAATGTGATAAGTGGGATATAAAAACTACAAGGGAAATCGCACATCCTGCCAGGGACTCATTCATAGTCATTCATTTTGTTTTAATTTTTTTAATGGTCAATTTGAATGCTGTACCACCTACTACATGGTCAATTGTTGTGCCTCTGTTAGAACATGTGAAGTTAGTTCATAGTTCATTTCCCCAGCAGCCTATATGGCTGAAAGTTTGGCAACCAGCTCATGAGGGAACACAACATGCTGTCCATAAAAACACGTTGTCTCTGTAATTGACGTCACAGTTCTTCTGCTTATTTTTCTTTAATGCAGCGGCCATCTTGGAATGAATCGACGTACATCTACACCATCCATAGACATTGCTGCCATACCTTGGACTTAATAACCGTACAACATACAAGTAAACAATTATTTGCTTACCACTGACTTCTGATTGTGCCAGACAGATGGGCTTTTCAAATTCATTAGAGAGAGGTCATTCACATTCATATTAAAAAAACGACCTGCATTCCTGGAAACGATGCAGCAGATGTCACACACAGCCCCACTTGTACCATTCTTCCTAGACATTCAATCCTGCTTCAACTGACTGTAAGCAGTGCATCCACAGATGTTGTGTGTTGGCTGGGTTCTTATCCATGTTGTTCAACACCTTTTCTAGCACACACCACTTCATGTCAAGGGACATGATCAATCTCATTGAGGGGCTAGAGTTTGGTAACCACACACAACTATTGGTCACACTTGATATTGAATGTTTGTATACAAAGGATCCCTCCAGATGAAGCAAAGTTGGCCCTCAAGGAGGTTAGAGGACATTGTAAATCCCATGTGGTTCCTACCATATTTCTGCTGGAATTGGCTGAATTGGCCGTTTGCAAAAACATGTTTTGTATGTTTAAAAATCAGTTCTGTCTACAGGTTAAAGGAACATCTATGGGGTGTGCTTTCGTCCCTAGTCTGGCCAATGTATTTTTGTTACATTTCGAGAAAATCAATGTATTAGTTGAGACTGATCCATTTTTGACTAATGCACACCTTTGCAAATGTTACATTGCCAATAGTTTAATACATTGGAAGGGCAGTAATACTGTGCTAGATTAATTAAGAAATTGGTTATACCGTTTTAGTCCAAATATCAAGTCCCTTGCATCCACGAGTAAGTCACAAATACCATTAATCAGCTTGCACATTAAAGTAGAAGCACGGAAATTGGTTGCTGCACTTTTCTGAAGAAAAAAAAAAACTCATATAGAAGTATTTCTTTGCAGCATTCGAGCTTCCATCCTAAGTCTTTAGTTCAAAATATACCAAATGGACAATTTCTTAGGATACGAAGGAACTGCACGTCACCAGTTGATTACAAAGTCCAATCAGAAATTGTTACACTCCATTTAGCTGCTAAAGGCCATTCCAATACATTACTGAAGCAGCCCTACAACTCCTACCTGACTTTATTTAACACCTTGTGTGATTCTGATGAATATGGGTAGATCTCAGCTTCACAGCTACTGCAAGTACTCCTGCATTGTTAGAGTGACTCCTGCGTGTTCATTGTCCTCAGCGGCTGTGTGTTAGTATCTTGCAGAGAGCGAGGGCTAGATTCTAGACGACTACACAGCTAGGCCAGTATAGTGCAGTCCAGCCTGACAACGCTCCAGGGAATATGTAGCGCCTCATCATGCTGGTAGCCTATCTCCTTGATGTGTTCATGTGTTTCTGCATTTGTTGTGGACATTTATTAAGCACAGCATATCACTGATAGCCTCATGACACCTGGAATGATGACCTGAAGCTCGTGGAAAATGTAGTACAAAGTTTGAGAAAACAGCAGAGTTTTCTACACCCATCGAAACTAGATATAATTGTGTTTGGTGTTACACTTAGTGGCTGAGATGGGGGCACACAGTGCTATCAGATAACACAACGTAGGGTTAATATAAGGGAGATTGTGCCATAGAATGACACCTCTTACCACTAAGATGGGGTTGGAAAGTTGCTTTGGGTGACTCCTATGACAGCGAAGAGCTTCCTGAAAAGTTCCATTGGAAGACAAATCTTAGGGCTGAATTGGGGGTAAGGACTTCCATTGGATGACATCTCATTTGGTGATATTAGTGGTAGAGAGTTCCATTGGAAAAACATCTCTTTCATCTAATATTATGGAAGGAAATCCCATATTTAAGAGCGGGTAGAGAGCCCCATTGCATGCTACCTCTTACTGATAAGACAGGATAGAGACTTCCATTGGATGACACTTCGTATGGCTAAATTACGACTCAATAGTTTGATTGGGTGCCACCTCTGATGGCTAAGAGACAAGTTAAGACATCCACTGGATGACACCAATGACATCTAAGATGGGGGTGAATAGTTCCATTGGACGATACCTATGATGGGTGATAGGGCTACAAAGTTTCATTGGATGACACCACTGACTGCTAACATGGGGTAAATCATTCCATTGACGACACCTCTGATGAGTGATTGGGTTATAGAGTTCCATCGGATGACACCACTGACAGCTACGATGGGGGTAAACAGTTCCATTGGATGACATCTCTGATGGGTTATAGGGCTATAGAGTTCCATTGGGTGACACCACTGACTACTAAGATGGGGTAAATAGTTTGATTGGATGACACCTCTGATGGGTTATAGGGCTATAGAGTTCCATCGGATGACACCACTGACTGCTAAAATGGGGTAAATAATTCCATTGGACGACACCTCTGATGGGTGATAGTGATAAAGACTTTCATCGGATGACACCACTGACTGCTAAAATGGGGTAAATAATTCCATTGGACGACACCTCTGATGGGTGATAGTGATAAAGACTTTCATCGGATGACACCACTGACTGCTAAAATGGGGGTAAGATGGGAGTAATAGTTCCATTGGACGAAACCCCCGATGGGTGATAGGGATATAGAGTTCCATCGGATGATCCCTGGGGAACACCAAATGTGGAAAGAGAGGTGGTCAAGAGAAAATATGCTAGTTGGACCTGAGAGGGTCGGTCCAAGAGGAAGAATGTCATCCACGCCAGAGTCTGGCCCATGATGCCAAGGTTTACGGTGAGATGATTGATCAGGGTCTCGTGTTAAAAACAGAGGAAAGGTCAGAAGAATGAGGACACTGTGAGAGCTGCAGACAAGCTTACAGAGAGGTGTTCACAGGTGTTCAGGAGAGCAGTTTTCGTTCCTCTGGCCACTCTGAAGCCAGACCAATGGTCATGGAGATAACCAACAGATTCAGGATAGAGGTTTAGCTGAGAGATGGCCAGCTTCACAAGGAGTTTGTCGAAGAAAGGAGTGACAGAGATCGAGTGATAGTTAGTCAGACAGGAGGGATCATCATCAGGAGACATTTTTAAAGAGGATGCACAAGGGAATGCTTGAGGAGAGATTGGGAGGTCCCAGCGGCAAAGGAATGATTACAGAAATCTGCCAAGGCTAGAACGCGGGAATCAATGTTGTCCTTGATGGTAGTGGAGGAGAAGGGGAGCACCTGTTTGGATTAAACGTTCATAGAACAGACTTGACTAGAAACATCATCAGATGTTATAGGAGAGAGGGAGGAGAAAAGGAGAGGAGGGGCACATGCGGCTAAAGGAGGCCTGATAGAGGTAGAAGGAGAAAGATGAGGAGAGGAGGAAAGTAAGGAAAGGATGTCCTAGGTTTTATTTGTGAAATGAGAAACCACGGCCGTACAGAGGGCCTAGGAGGGAACACGAGAGGTAGAAACTGCAGTTGGATTGGCGGGTTCCTTGCAGATGTTATAAGGTTTGGCCATGCTATTAGTGGCTGTAGAGACACAGACTTGAATGTGGACAACATTCTTAGATAAGATAGAGTTTCTATAAAGCCTTTCGAGCAGGCGGCAGACCAGTTTGTCAGAGGATTTGCCTGAAGCCTTCCACTTCCACTCAGCCTCTCTGCGCTTGTGTTTCAGAGTGGCCAGGATGGAGTCATACCAAGAGATGTACAAGGCGAAGTACCTGTAAGTACCTCTTTGCCTCTCCTGCTGGTGGTTTGGACCTTTGCTTTACTTTTGCTGTGAATAATGAACGCTGTATAACATGAAGGAAAGCCATCAACGGCTTACTGTAGAAAGCCCTGCACCCTTGGCGTGTATATATTCTGACCGCACGCGCACTAGCGCGCGCGCACCAGGCAAAGTACCTGGAAGTACCTCTTTGCCTCTTCTTCTGGCGGTTTGGACATTTGCTGGACTTTTGCTGTGAATGTTGAACGCCGTATAACGGTACACATCTGCTAGTCTCCACTAAGGATTTGAAGAGACCTGTTGTGATCCTAATACTGTGTACACTGTTATATATTGCAAGATAGTCATATTGACATCTATTTTCTTTTTATTTAGTGAAGGAAAGCCGTCCACGGCTTACTGTTTAAAGCCCTGCCCCCTTGGTGTGTATAAATTCTGACTGTGCGTGCAACAGCGCGTGCGCACAAGGCGAAGTACCTGGAAGTACCTATTTGCCTGTTCGCCGCGTAGCAGCGGAGAAGTGGCAGGGAGGTACTAAGGTCTAATTTGCGCCCTTGTTCCATTTAACAGCAGTTGAGCTTGTGAGCTATGCTCCAATATAAAGTGCCTTCTCTTAAAACTGGCATGCCGGACACTTTCCCTCTGTTTGAGCGAGCAGTGAGACAAAGATTGCAATCACTCGGCTCGCGGAAACAGTCATTAAGTCAGTCTGCCTCTACTCCTCTTACCAAAAGGGTGTCTAAAATTACCAAAATTGTTCCATTATATTCTCCAGCCTCGGACATCAGAAAAGTTTGTAAGGGCTTGCACCCCAGAGCAGAACGTCTGGATTACACTTCGGCTGTAAAACCAAGGGAAATGAGGGTGAGTGCAGCTAAAGATATGGCGGGAATTGACATTGCCCCATTGACAACTACCGCACCACTACCGCACCGGCAACAGCATCTGGGCCTGGAGCAGCCCCTGAGTCCTCGCTGATGGACAGCCTGTTGTTGAAAAATGTCTGTCTGTCTGTAGAACCGATTGAAATTGTTTCACCCAGGTCAGTTGTTTCACCAGATATTGCCATTATAGATCTGGACTTAAGCGCATCTCGCTTTTCGGCTCATTGCCACACTGCAAACTTCTCAGGCTCCCCTATTCTGTTTGATGGAGATGATAAATCAATGATAGACTATGTGGCTTCCTATTATGCGCCGACACCACGGAGAAAGTCTGGACCGACCGTAAACCTATCCATCTCCCCTAAGGTGGATTCTGTTTAAAAATGAATGGAAATAACACTAAATGCCATGAACAAAACAATGCTCTCGATGAGCAAGTTGTATGAATCCCTTGATAAAAAAATTATCATTACAATCAAAACAAATTGAACAAGTCTTGCTATGGCAAAACGTAACAGGTTTATTGCTGAACCGAAAGACGAGAGAAGCGCTACCTGTTTCTCGGGCGATGATTGTGCGAGCCTCAGTTGCTTGTCAAACGTCCCTTAGAGGAGAATTGCCAGCCCCCATACTAGAGGTGTCGGCAGCACGTAATCAGTCCAAATTCAGCATGCCCATTCCTTACCATGAAGCTATCCTTTATGAAGTGCCTAGCCAATCCAATGGAAGCAGTAGCCTAACAATAGCAAGTCAATCTATGACCCAGGCCCCTTCTGAAAATACTTACAATATTTTTGACAAATTGCCTACAAAGAAAATCTGCCCGACCCCGCAAAGTTAGCACAAAATCAAAAAGATGCAAGGACAAAGGTCTCCTCTAACACTAAACAATGTCTTAAAGCTATTAAGTTACCTAATAAAAGCTCATTAATGGCATTGAATGCTGTGACAAAAAAAAATCAGCAGCAAGCCCAGGCAAGAGCTACTTGCCAACTGATTACTCCCAGTACCTCCCATGCTGCTTCTGAAATCCATTGACAAGAAATCAGAAGAGCTGTGGATGCCCACATGGCTGGCCATCCGCTTCTATCCATTGCACAGAAGCAAACCCTGTCTGAGGGTCATGTCTCCAACAGAGATGATCATGTCTTGCCACAGGGAAACATCTAAAAAAAATGGCATTGTGACCAGTCTTCCCTGGCTAACGGTAGGTGTTCTGAGACTGAAAAATTGGGCGTAGACACAGAAACGTTAAGGGTGCCTGTTGAGGCAGTCCAAAGGGAAGCTCAAGGGGAATCCAGATCACGCTTAGTCGACTTAGCTCCGGATATAATCCATTTAATAAAATCTGTGCTAACGTCAAATAGCAAACTGGGCCGTCCTCTAAATAATGTCAAGTATGCACAAAATGTCCCAAATGTTATGACAAACAAAAATGTTAATCATCAGCAAAAAAGTCCAGCTGCATATGTTTTAAATATCAAATGTAGACCAAGCCCATGCAAACAGTATGACTTAAATCACTGGGCAGTACTGGCAATTTTCTCGGACGTCCCCCAACTGGAGGACATTGTCTCCTCAGACATCACATTGGTTGAATTTCCAAATGCCCCCAATTTAAAATCAGTTAAAATATGGATGAACTCTAGAGTCATTCAAAATACTATCTGGTTGGCAAAAAATGAGCTGTTTGCTTTGGGCTTTGAAATCTTTGTAGAAACCTCTCTATCAACAGTTGTCGACATTGCTCCGAAGGAAACAGTGAGTTGGGAACGAGATTTTCCTGTAAGTGCTGGTAGAAACGTAGATATCACAAATCAAAAACCTTGTGTGTGCAATTGTAATGCTCCCTCTAAGTAACTAGATGTGGCAACACATAGTGCTGGGATCTCGTTGCTTAGTTGGAATTCCAGAGGTTATAGGCACTTGCTAAATAATAATGATAACTCCTTGAATGATTTTGAAATTATTCTTTTGCAAGAGACTTGGCTCACTAAAGTGCCGATTTGGGATAGTTTTGATGTCTTTTGAATCCTGCCAAAAAATCTATTCTGGGTAGACCTAGTGCTGGGCTTCTTACAGCAGTCAAAATGATCAGCATATTAAAGCTGAACATTGGGCTACACCAAATGGATTTTGCAAATGACAAAAATGTATATTCACCCGCATGGTTTTGCACTAACTAATGTGTACTGGAACCCTTTAGGAATTTCTGACAACTGCTTCTTTACGGACCTTACAGAATTGTTTGAAACAATCACCCTGGAGCCCACAGTTAATTATATTATAATCGCAGGTGACTTTAATATCAACTTTGCATGAGAAAAAACGCAATAAAAAAATTGTAGATTGTTAAAGTGGTCTCTCTTTGTAAAATCACATAATCTCTGTAGGCATAACGGAGCATTTAAGTCAGATATTCCTATGCGGCTGACATTGAGAAGGGGAGAACGTTCTTCCACTATAGATTGTATATATGTTAATTGTGATCTATTAACTACAACTCAAGATTTTTGTATTTTAGAAAACAATGCCAGTGATCATGAACAGTTGTTAACTAAATGGGTCATGACCATTGATAATCCATTGAGTGGAAGACATCCCCAACAGCGAATGCTCACGGTCAATCCAGGTCTTAATAGACTATGATGGTCGGAAAATTCCCTAGTACATTTTAACCAGTTGTTGGTAGAGCAAAATCTGGGAACTACTAGAAGTAGCCTCATCAAATGATGATTACTGTCATATAATGAAACTAACTCAAAATAATGTTGTAAAGTATAGGCAGAGGAAAAACAATTCCCCAAATCTTCATGTTTATAATCCTGAGCTAAGATTGTAAAAAATGTTGTTTCGATCTCATAAACGAGAGGTTCAAAATCAACCAATGGCCTTGAGACCCCACATATTAGCCTGCCTGATATAAGAACTGGCTAAGAGCCAGAACAGCTGCACTATACCAACAAGATGGAGCAAAAATGCAGCACCTGCCCCCTTCATTCCAGAAGTGCTGATTACAATCTTCCCATCGCGGGACCCGGATCGCACGCCTGGTAAAACCAGGCGTGCTTTCAAGGTCCCGCAAGGGGAAGAGGAAGGCAATAACGGGCCAGATTTAATCTGCCTGTTATTACCTCCCTCCCCATTCCCATTGAGCCCTTTGGGGGCTCAAATGGCAATGGGGAAGGGTTCCAGCATGGAGGACTTACCGGGTCCTCCTATCTCGGAGTAACCCGGTAAGTCCCCATTGCAGGAACCCGGTAATGGAGCCCGGAATGGTGACAGTCATGGAGCTAATAGCTCCATGGCTACTGCCGTTCTCGTAATGAGGCCCATTGTGTACGCTCATCTTGCTTTTACATACCAAAACATCAATGCAAGTAAGATTGACTATAGATGGACACCTCTCTGCACCATTTGAAACCTTGCGCAGACTTAAGCAAGGTTGTATTTTGGCATTGATTAAATTTAATTGCTTTATTCTCGACATGGGTAGAATATTTCAAGAAGTAATGGGCGATCCACGACAAGTTGCGAACCAGAAAATACATCATTTACTTTATGCTGACAATCTTGTGCTCCTATCACAAGACTATTTTGCTATCTCCATTAAAATGTGTACTTTTTGAATTAACCAATGGCATTCAGATGAATGGATAACTGTTGAGAAAGGACTAAGTCCTATCTTTTCGAGTCTTGTGGCTCCTATCACAAACACCTGTAGGCCTCCCAAACATGCTTGATGCACTTGACACTTATGTAAGGAAGAACAATTTGGTTATAAACACAGTTAAGACTGTAGACCAAATGCTAGAACCAAGATAAGGCCCTACAAGTGGAATTGCACAATGCGGAATTGGTCAGAGTTTTGTAATATAAATATCTTGAAGCCATAATTTGTGACACAATGAATTCTTGGACATCAAAAATAGAGCTAAAAAGTAAATTGCAGTCTCTGATTTCACAAGCAAAGATACTAATGTTGAAATGTGCAAAATGTTCAATTAAACACACTGTGGTATTCTACTCGCAAAAGGTAATCCCAATTCTGATCTATGGATATGAAACGATTAGTCAAAAGGACCAGTGCTGGTGGAATAAAATCGAATCTCGGTTCTGGAAACAGACACTAAGGGCCTCATTACGACCCTGGCGGAGAGGGTATTACGCCAGCGTAATGCATGGCGTACCTCTCCGCCCTACTACGAGATTCCTTACCGCCATGGAGAGTTTTCCGCCTGCTTTTTGCAGGCGGAAAAATCCATGGCGGTAAGGGACCTTGTTGTTAATTACGCCACCGTAATCTACGGTGGCGTAATTAACGCCTTCCCCACTCCCATTATACCCTATGGGGCAAGAATGGGAATGGGGAAGGGCAAAATGGGGATTGGGGATTTACCGCTCCGCCTGGGTCGGAATGGGGCGGTAAATCCGCCAACCTCCATGGCGGTATTGGCAGCTTAGCGCCATGGACCATGGTGCAAATTGCACCATGATCCCCGCCAAGGTCGTAATGAGGCCCTAAATCTTCCAAATTGTACTCCATTACCAATGATAAGATTTGAACTGGGTCTAATTTCTCTCTATGCGCAAGTTCAGTGGAAAATGTGTACCTTCCTGCGAAAAGCCCTTATGGGTCTTAACAAACCAAATATTTTGGCCTTGAATGCTCGATATCTAATAAGCATGTGTGCTCTAAAGCATGGCTCAACTCTACCTTCGATGCCCTCTCAGCGTCAGCCGTTGGGTTAGATCAATTGCTGCAAAATCCTGCCAGGGCCAAACTTAAAATGTTCTAATATGATTGGACCTTGAACCGAGATTGTTGCATGAAGTACAGGGATTTCAATTAGAAATTATTTGGGCATAACATTTTTTGTGTATTGGATGATTATTTTACTAAGTGTCCGTCCCCATATATTAGATCTAATTCTTGCAATTTAGGTTACATTAGTGGCCAACGAGAGATGTCATGGTGAGAAGGAAATTACTACCAGTGAAACAAAATTATTGTTGATTTTGCAAAAATACAGGAGAATGTGAAACATTTCAACATTGTATTGTTTTGTGCCTGGAACTAAAACATGAGAGAAATATGATACTCAAGGAAATGACTACTAAGTATCTCCAAATTAATTCTGATGAATTATGGTTTTGCTTTTCACAAGCACAAGATTGGGTATGCGGATTGCGATAATCCAATTTTTGGACCACATATTCCCCAAATCTCAAAATAGCCACTGAGGAATATAGTGTCTTCATCATGATGAAGTGGCTCTTTGTTGAATTATATTAAAGTTGCGGAATGACTTGTAGGTGATATGTTTCAGAAACTGAATTAGCAATTTATGGTTTTCATCAATGTGTGTCATCTTTTCTTTTCCTTTTTCTTCGTTTTGTGATGGTTGTCTTAGTTCTTTTAATTTGTTTTTAAAAGTGAATGTATTTTAACTGTTACTATTGTGGAAAAATGTGTAATTGTGACATTTATAAAATATCAAATGTATTCATATATTTGAAAGGTTGATATTTTCAGCCAAACAAATTTTAAAAAAAAACTTTAAAAAAGATGTACTTGGAGACAGGCAAGAATATAAAGAGTGGGCTGAGTCAGAGTGGGATTTAGCCACAATGGTAGGAGGAGGAGTGTAAGTGGCGGCAAAAGCAGCCCCTGAAAGTCGCATCATAGGTCGAATGACCGCAATGGAAGGTGGCATTGCTGGGGTAGGTTTTATCAGGGGAACAGACAGTTTCAAGTGAGAGGAAAGCAGAAATTGCTCAGACCAAGAGAGTGGAGTAGTGAGTGGATTAGAGAGGGGGGTGCCTGAACACATGAGAACATTCAAGGTATATCCAGCCGAGGGAAGAATAGAGAGGGAGAGAGAGTTACAAAGGTTATGAAATGAAAACCGAGGTGGGGTCAAAGGAGTCCAAGTGGATGTTGAAATCCCAGAGGAAGAGAATATGAGGGGTAGAGACAAGCAGAGAGGAGTCAGAGTGGGATTCAACTGCAATGGTAGGAGGAGGAGTGAAAGTGGAGGCAAAAGCAGCCACTGAAACTCACTTCATAGGTAGAATGACCGCGGAGGAAGGTGGCATTGCTGGGGTAGATTTTTCCAGGGGGACAGACAGTTTCAGGTGAGAGGAAAGCAGAAATTGGTCAGTCCAAGAGAGTGGAGTAGTGAGTGGATTAGAGAGGGGGATGCCTGAATAGATGAGAACATTCCAAGTGTGTCCAGCCGAGGGAAGAATAGAGAGGGAGAGAGAGTTACATAGGTTGTGAGAAAAAAAAAAAGAAAAACAGAGGTAGGGTCAGAGGAGTCCAAGTGGATGTTGAAATCCCAGAGGAAGAGCATCTGAGAGGTAGAGACAAGTAGAGAGGAGGTAAGATCAGCCCATTCAGAGAGGAAGAGGGCGACGTGGCTAGGTGGCCTTGAGATGGTGGCCAAAATCAGAGAGAGACCTGGAGAGATGGAGAGCCTGCAGACCAGTCATTCAAAGGAGGAATATGGCTGAGTGGAAATGATAGAGGCAGGGACCCATTCAAGAAAGATCAGGCCCACTCCATCCCCGGGCTGATTGGTCCTGGGCTCAGATAGGATCTTGTAGCCCTCAGGGAGGAGAGTGTCAAAACCTGAGACAGAGCTGGTCGTGAACCATGTCTCAGTGTCAGTGAAGACATCCAGGTAGCTACTTTGAGCTGGTTGCCGCTTATGAAAGAGTAGAGGAGAGAGGTACACCAGTGGAAGTGGCAAAGGAGCCAGAGAGGGGGCAGACATAGAAGGGGGGGGGGGGGGTGACGGGCCCAGAGAGGAAGAAGAGGTTGGAGTCAGAGTGTAGTCAGCAGAGCTGTCGGGGAGTGGCTGCGGAGCCAGAGAGATATATGATGTAGGTGGGTGAGGATTCAGGGAGGTAGAGGAGGAAGGAGGCTAAGGGGCCAGAGAGGTGGCAGATGGAGAAGCAGGAGAAGGGAGGGAGGTAAGACACAGGAGTCACCTATCAAAGAGGAGGAGGTTGGGCTGAGTACCCTGGACCATGATGGTGCCATTTAGATAGACATTAATGATGGCTTTGGAGGACAGGAAGGAGGCCAAGAGGACCTCCCATCTCGTGCCACCATTAATGGGAGAGGAGGGACGAAGAGAGAACTGCAACCACATGTTGGGTGCATAGGTCAGGAGAGGGAACGAGAAAGAGGATTTCAGTGAGAGTCGGACTGGAGGAGGCACTGATGTAGGTTTCAGCGATGGGAAGGCCTGGATTGGAGACCAGGATATCCTCCTTGAACTTCTTCCTTCAAGACTTAGTGAGAGGGATATGATAGTTGATAGAAAAGCAGTTAGAGAAGATGGGTGAGAATGAGAGCAGGGAGAAAGGAAGGTGAAGAGAATGGGGGTTGGATTGAGAAGAAGAAGCACACAACAGGACTACGCCAAACAGGATGCACTGGATGGGGATATAGCAGGGGGCTGACACAGAACGAGGCACAGTAAGGAATGCAACACAAGAAAGCACAATCTCATAAGACTCAACACAGCCTAGTGAACACCAACAGTAGTCCACAGTAGACGTGTCGCAAAACAGGAATCTGGAGGTGGGGGGAAAGCCTAGTGGACACCAACAGTAAATCTCCAGTAAACACAGAAGTGGGGTAGGAACCTACAGAGAGAAAGAAAAAAGCCTAGAGAGCACAGCAGGAGCAGTGTGCAGAGCACAACCAAGAACGCCACACCTAAAGGGAGAAAAGAACACAAAAGGAAAGTGGACAGTCACAAACACAAGTGAGGCTAACCGTGAAAGTGGAAAGCCTAATGGGTGAACACAGAAAGTGTACGTTGAGACAGACATTTAATTGTAAGTACATGCAAAGCCAGAGCATTTTAGAAGAGAGCAGTAGTGGCTGCTGCGCCTGCCCACACCTTGATATCCTTGCAGTCATTGATGGTTGACGGCTGTGCAGCGTATTCACACTCTGGGTTCCACCCCTTTGTCGACAAACATCTCTGTCAGTCAACACAGCGCCCTTGGCCTATGCAGACTTTGCCACAGAAGGTCCGGTCCTCGGTTTCTAAAAGATCTGATGCATGGACATAGTGCAATGTGGTACTTATCGAATGGCCATTGTCTCATGCGGTCCTGCATTGAACAACACTGCGCGCTTGTCCTACGCGGGCTTTGACGCAGAGGGTCAGGTCCTCAGTTCTTTAAGGATCTGATGCGTGGACGTAGCACAATATGCTACTTATCCAATGGCTAGTGTCTCCAGCGGTCCTGCATTGCACAACGCTGTGCCCATGGCCTATGCAGGATTTGCGGTAGAGGGTCCAGTCCTCGGTTCTTAGAGAAACTGATGTATGGACATAGCGCAACGTGCTATGCATCAAATGGCCAGCATCTCTTGCAGTCCTGTGTGGCATAACACTGCGCCCTTGGCCAACAAAAGCTTTGCAGCAGTAGGGTGCAGTCCTCGATTCTTAAAGGATTGGGGAGGAAGTGTAGCTCAGGGGCAACACGTTTGTGTTGGAAGCAAGACAACACAGCACAAAACAGGTCAGGTTTTAATCCCAATCCCACATTTAGAAACCACTCATTGGTATTAAGTGTGTTATAAAAAAACTATTATAATTATAATTTGAAGCGTGGATGTAGCACAACATACTACGTATAGTACCCAGCGTCTCTGGTGGTCCCACGTCGCACAACACCAAGCCCTTTGCCTAAGTGATCTTTGCCGTAGAGGGTCCTGTCCTCGGTTCTTAAAGGGTCCGATGCGTGGACATAGCGCGAAGTGCTACATATCGAATGGCCAGTGTCGCCTCCGTTCCTGCCTCACCCAAGACTGTGCCTGTGACCTACACAGGCTTTTGATAGGGCTATAGAGTTCCATTGGATGACACCAACGACTGCAACGATGGGGGTAATAGTTCCATTGGATGCCGCACTGCTAAGAGGAGGTAGAGTGATCAGTTGGATGACACCCTTGTTGGTCCCCCGACACATCCATTCCACTTTGCAGTTTCCAACTTTGTAGATAAACAGCAGGTCATTATTATGGGAATGTTGAACATGACCTGGGCTCTCAATGTCCACCAACAGATTTAAACCTCATCCCTTGTGGTCCCAAATGCCAGTGCAATGAGCGCTCCTCCCTTGACCCCTTTCTGCTTTTCAAATACCTGGCATGTAAAAGTGCCAATGTTCAACAGGCTCAAGTGCATTCAATGCACCAAAAGAATAAGGAATTATGTTTTTTACTTATTTCTCAGAAGCCCACCATTGAGGCCACGCAATTAAAGGTTGGTAGCAAGAAGAGTAGATTCCCCTAATCACAGTGGTCGAAGTGAGCGGGAATCGTCAGGAGCGGTGTTCCACTAAGTGTAGTTTTTACTGTCAACAGTTCCACCGCTTTTTTCAACCCATTTCACCATTCCGGAACGGTTTTTTTTGTGACGTTCAAGCACACTTTTCCACTTCACTACCCGATGTCAGTTACAGCTCAACTGAAATCGGTTTCAACGCAAATGGATGTCAACCAGGCTGCCTGCAACCCTTGAAAAATGTATTGCACAGTGCGCCCTTCCGCCTACTATGTCACCCGCAAGGCAGGGGTCACAGTTCCACTACTAGACACAACTGCATTAAATTGGCTCAAGGCAACCGACCTCTAAGGACTGACAGCCTCACTACATTGTGAATAGCCTTAACGTTTTTGCTATTAAGATACTTGCATACTGTTTTTGGGTACACCTTATTCTCTGTATAACCTGTACTATTAACTCTGTATAACCTGTTATAACCTGTAACTGCTACCTCATTGCCTTATTTTTATTCTTGCGATTTGTCTATCTGCCATGTGTAACCTACTGTTGTAACCTAAGCTGCGAGCCTTCTTGTAACCTGCCCTGATACCCTTGGGTCTGGCGCGCAATATAAATAAATAAACGAACACACAAAACAAACAAACTTATGTCGGTACACTTCTAACACTGCCTAAGCACACTTCAATGGCTGGCAGCACGGATTAAACTCAGATGCTGGCTGGACCCGTATCCCACCTCTGCGCATGGGCGTGATTTTGGGGCGGGGGGGGGGCGGGGGTTTTTGTCCTCCCCCAACTTTCATGGCACACCATTTTGTCCCTATTCATTTGGCTGGGGCACCTTTTCTTCAGATGTCAAGTCCCCCCAACATGTTCAGAAAAGTTACTCCTCTGCCTCTGGCCCCCTATGTTTCCCTCCTCCCCCAAGCTCATCTGCAGAGCTCAGCCTTTTCACATCCAACCTGTGT
Source organism: Ambystoma mexicanum (assembly GCF_040938575.1). Lineage (NCBI taxonomy): Eukaryota > Metazoa > Chordata > Amphibia > Caudata > Ambystomatidae > Ambystoma > Ambystoma mexicanum. The sequence continues at coordinate 71,317,203 of NC_090934.1, forward strand.
TTCTGCAATTGCTACAGTAAGACGCCCCCTAGAGATAAACCTATGGAAGGGACTTGCCTGCTCCATTTAAATGGTGTGTACAGTATGGTCCAAGGACATGGCTGTGATCATATAACAGTCTTCTCTGTGGAATTGCAAGGGGCAAAGGGATGTTTCTGTGCCTTTTGTATCCACGACCACAGGCCAGAAATACTGCTGGCCAATATGCGGCTGTGCAGCAGGACTCTTTATAATGAACCCCGAGGGTTTCTGCCTGTTTTTCAAAAAGCACTTGTATGACCATGCACATTTAAACCACTCCATCCCCATACAAATCAGATGTGGCTGGACATGCTGCCATGTTTTCTGCATGGAGCAGGGAAACGGGTGGTGCATATTCTAATTACATGGAATGGGGCATTGAAGTAGGGTAGCATGCCACACACGAGCTGCCCACCTAGTGTCAGCAATGGGCCACCTGCCTTCCGCCATGTAATTGAACATCCAATCCACATGGAGACAAAAAAAACAAATAAAAAATAGTCAACAAGGAAAAAGTCAGCAGGAAAACTCAAAATGGCACCCATATGAAACACTGTGGGCTAGCCATCCAATAAAGCACAACCCATCAAGCTGGTCAACCAATAATCCTGCAACGCCAACCCAAAACCAGAGAAAAAGTAAGGAACTTTTACCCAACAACGTCTCCATTTTCTCGACCAGTAAGATAGACCCTAATGTTCCAGAAGAACCAGAGCAACCGCCAACAATAACTAGACACACTAACAACCTCATGCACAGCCACCCTCACTTACTAAACGCTCATCAAGAAAACAAAAGGCCAGACAAATCACCTCCCCCACAAAAACACACATCTCTAGAACCAATCTGCAAACCTCAGCACTGGCTGAAGCACCTGGTGATCATTGGGAAGGACGTCACGTGACGCTATTGAAAAAAAACACAAACGACAAAAAAAGCATTTGCGAAGGGAACGGATTTTCACACAACCTTGCTACTAGAGTATAAAATGCACACACTTTTTACATCTGATACCCTGTGACAAAACATGTCCATATAGACAGATGTCAATATGAGACATTGGGCCTCATTACGACCCTGGTGGACAGCCGTGCCTGTAATACAATCACGGCTGCCGTTGGAGTCGTTTTTTTTTCTGACGCCCTGGAATGGGCAATTACTGGGGTATTAAAACCCTGGCGGACCCGGTAATTGCCCATTCAGAGCGCCGGACAAAATTCTTTCCCATTCCCATTCGAGCCCCATAGAGCTCAATGGGAATGGAGAAGCCGGATGCACCGGCACCATCCGTGAATGGTGCTGGTGCATCCGACATGTTGTGCCGTGTGTGCCTGTGTGCCCGCCAGGCACCCGTGAGCACAACTTGTAGTCTGCCGGTCCGGGAACTACGGTACCGGCAAGCTTACCGGTACGGTAGTTCCTGGACCGGCAGACTCGTAATGAGGCCAATTGTACAGCTTTACTTCCAAGTATTGCGTGGTCTTGAGGTTAAGTGTCTCCTTTCAGAAGCGCAAGGGCAGGATGTGATTCTTGTTGAGGTGTCTGAAACTGTCCACTGCACTGCAATCTGTTATTATTCTTTATTTATTTCATTTTTTTTATTTCTTAAACAGACGGGGCACATCATCTGCCCTCTAAATAATTGGCCAGAGGCCGTCCACCTGCGTGCTCCCACTTGAGCCATGGGAATAATTGTATCCCTGGCGTGCAAATCAATGTCCGCTATGACGATTCACAAGGTGTTGTCACTTCTACACAGTTCCTTCTCATGTGACTACGGAGGTGAGGTTGCTAACCAATAATCCTCGAGGGGTGGTTTAATGTAGGAGGGCCTCCTAGGGAGGGTCTCCCCCCTCTGGGGACAAGGATGACCACCCAGGGTGCAGCCCTGGCAAATCTGTCACCAACACACATTCCCAAGGCCTACCCTCCACCTACAATACTTCCTTAGAGAGCAAACATATGTACTATTGTCATAGTGATGAAATCAGTCAAATAGGGAGTACTAGGATGAGAAAGAACATCAAAAGTATGAAGATTACACCTTCAAGTACTGCCACAAGGTAGCTCACCTTCATCGTGAAGAGCACCCCACGATCATGTATTGCAGGTTTTGACGATAGGCAGAGGCAGGACCAGTCCTACAGAACGGAAACTGAAGATGGACTTGAGCTTTTCTTTGAGGAGCTAGGAGCCTGGGAGATTCCAATCCTGGCAAAAGCAGGTAGAGCAGCAGATGCTGGCGAGATGCTGCAAGAGTCAACTGCCGACCCTCCTGGAGCAGACCCTCTACCCACCTGCATAGAAGAGTGGTGGCGTAACCTTGGCCAGGTGGACCGAGAGTTCCACAGAGAATGCGAGACCCCAAATGTCGTAGACCTGTGAGAAAGCCGTGGAGCCCGCCAGCCAAAAGAGAAGGCCCCTGGAAGCATTATAGTGGAAAACCTATCCCTGGAAAAAAGCAGAGGAGTGCCTGACCCACATGAAGGTAAAAGGGGGCACGTGAGGCCCAGTAGAGACACAAAGGGAACCGCTGAAGTGGGACGCATCCGAGGAATACTTCCTCATCCTAGTGGCATGCATAAGACCATTTGACACCAGAGAAGAGTCTGGGACCCAAAATTAGAGACGGAAAGCATTAGAGGAAATCTTCCTCATTACAGTGGGAAAAGGAAAACCACTGACCACGAGAGAAGGGTCTTGGACCCAAAAGTAGAGTCAGAAAGCATCAGAGAAAATCTTCCTCATCACAGTGGGACAGAGGGAACCACTGACCATCCAGAAGGGTCTGGGACCCTGATAATATTATGGACTTTGCTGAGAACAAGTCAAAGTGGCAAAGTGTGCGTGAAGTTGAAAACATTGAAAAATAAATATATCAAGCCATGCCAGGAGAAGGGAGTCAGTCTCCTGGTATCACACCGGGGGTTCTGATAAAGATGGCATGGGAAGGGAGTCATTCCCCCAGGCCTTGTGTTGAACTGTGCCAAAACATACCAAGAGAACAGAGGCATTCCCTTTTTCCCAAACAGAGAGCAGAGATAAATAAGCCAGGGGAAGGTAGTAATTCGCCCTGGCATTGTTGTGATACATAGCAATTCATGCCAGAGGAAGGGAGCCATTCCCCATGGTAATTCTGGTTTGAGAGAACACTCTTCTGATCATTACCCAAGAAGGGGAAGGGAGCCATTCTCCTTAAAGAAGGAACATTTTGTTAGTTTACCTTTTAGTTACATAGTGTGAGGGATAGATGTAAGTTTTGACACAGGACAGTGAATTTACCTTGACGGACATTTTGACAGACATTTTTAGTATATAACCGACCCCAATTCTCTGGTATAAAGATTAAAAGAAGCACTGTTTCCAAAGTAGGGGCTTTTTAGCATAAAGACACAGGTACACATAGTAGTACACATGCCTGCCTCAGAGATTCCCCCAAGGACAAGCCTGGTGCCTGCTTGCAACACGTCATACAGGTCCCTTCCAATCATCATTTTCACCTGCAAGGGATTTTTAATCATTTGCAGGACATGTTTGCAGCAGCAGTTTCCGAGGACAATTCTCTGTACAGACTCCCTGGTGAAAAGGTTTAGCCCCTGTTTTCTGAATGTAGTTTTGGTGAAGATGTACTACACAATCACTGACCTTGTCAGATCACCATTTATGCCACTAGTAAAACATACTAGCGCTGCCTAGTGTATCATGCACCAGTCTAGTGCTCTCTCTCCTCTTGGCTCCCTCCATTTCTCTTTGCTCTCTCTCTCAATCCTTCCCCTTTGCTTTCTCTTTCACTATCTCTCATCTCTCTCTGTTCCACCTTTTATCTTTGCACCCGATTTTTCTCTGTCCATCTGTCTGTCTGCCTGCCTCTCTCTATCACTCTCTCTCGCTCTCTCTATCATCTCTCTCCCTCCGTTTAACTTTGCTCTCTCTTTCTCTGTCTCTCTCTCTCCATCTCTCATCTCCCTCTCTTCCTTTTTGCTCAATCTGTATGCCTGCCTGTTTCTCTCTCTTTCTCTCTTTCTCTCTCTATCAGTCTCTCTCACTCTCTCTATCATCTCTCTTCCTACCCTTAACTTTGCTCTCTCTCTCTCTCTCTCTCTCTCTCTCTCTTTCTCTCTCTCTCTCTCCCCCTCTCTCCCTCTCTCTCTCTCGCTGCCTCAATCTCTCTTCCTCTTTGCTCAATCTTTCTGCCTCTCTCTCTCTCTCCCTCTCTTTTTCTCTCTATGTGGGTGATAGTTGCATAATCAGATGGAAATGTGCTAGAGCCACTGCAGCCGTTGCTGACAGCTTTGCAACTAGAGAAAATAAACAAATATATTGGATGAGGGAACTGCAAGATCAGCTATTAAAAAACACATATTTTATTGTACTAACATTTTAAACTGGCTCTTTATAAAAACTGTTCAACGTTTATTTCTAATTATCATTTCCAATTTATGTTGTAGTCATTAAAATAAGTGCACACTTGCTTTACTGAACAAAGCACATTCTTAAAGCCTAGGCTAACCAGGCACATTGTTTTCTGATAGAATGTTATCATTCCAAGATGGGAAGTCTGCTACACTCCAATCATGCTCTCTGAACATAGCTGGGGACAAACGGCACTAGTGAAGGCCCCAGCCTGCTTTGCATACAATTAAGTCTCATTCTGGGAGCATAAGAATTACGAAGATTTTGATATTTGACAACGAATTCTGTGGTGAAATAACGGAGTGCCTGTGTCATGCACACTGGGCAAGGTGATCATTGCATTGTTAACGACGCTCGCCCTAACGTTAAAGTGTTTGTAACGTTGACACCTATATACGTGTAGAGTAGCTTTTTTTGGAATTATCGGTGCTTATGTACAGCGCAACAATTGTGAGGGTTCCGCGGCAACCAACAGATGAGTGGCTCCAACACAAAAGTTCACATCACCTCAGTGCTCACACAAGATACATGCCCTTGGTAATAATCTGAGTGAGCCCCTGTCCATGAAGGAAAGGAACTTTGAGAAACAACACAGTGTGCATTATCAACAAAAGAAGTGATTAAAAAGGACATTTATTTAATCCAGCTAAAATTGTAAGTTATTTTTGAAAGAATATGACAATGTTACTTGCTAATGATCACTTCTACTTAATATTTTAGTGTTAACAAGAATGATACACTTGTCTTAATGAGTAAGCACATTATGGAAATCTAGAATAACCATAATGTCTCTGATAGAAAATGATCTTTTCGAGATGGGCAGTCAGGTACACTTCTATTGCTCACTTCAAAAATGCAACTTGCAGAGAGATAAAGGGAACAAATAGAACCAATGAAGATTCATGGATACTTTGCAATTTTATTTTTTTAATAGTTCAACATCTAAATGACCACCAATTATTATAGTTGGCAAACATATTTGTGATAAAAGATTGCATGCTTGAATCACAAAGTACATAATGCACACTGGGCCTGGTGGTTATTGCATTCATCACAACAATCACCCTAACTTTAAAGTGTGTGTAACCAACAACCATGTATACGGATGCATTAATATGCGAGGTAAAAAAAAAAAGACTGTGACACATGTCGTCCTACTGAGAGGCCAAACTCAAGGCAGGCTGTATGTATTTATTTTATTTTATGTTTTCATTTATTTGAGCGCACACAGCCTTGGATCATCCAGGCGGTGGACACAGAAAGCACACATGCCCTGCTTACATGCAGAGACATCCTTCTAGAATGCCATATTGGTGTTCCCATAAAGCACCTCGCGCTACTGTTCCTCCCATTTTTAGACACAATAATAGACGGCATTATCAAACAATTGAATGAAAATCAGCCTTTCGCCGGCCGAAGAAAGAGGGGTCGCGGTGGCCGTGCCATGGGATTTGAACTTGCAAAGTGCGTGCTGACCCCATGTCTGAAGTGATTGCTTAACTTGAATGCCCTCCGCTTGTCTATACAAGTGCTATTTCTGCTTCTCTCGTGAATGGCTCCGGCGCTGGCATTGGAGCACTGACGTCAACAGGATAATGGGTGGCCGACGGGACAGAGTGCCTATCTTTCGGGCAGACGCAGAGTTATGCACAGGGTGCAGTGCAGCTGTGCTGCTAAGATCATTGCATGGTTCTGGTAGGTGTGTGTGCAGCTGTGTCCTGGCAGGAAGATATACCATTTAAGGTTAGCATTCAGCTCCACCTCAAAGGACATTCACAATATGTCCATCCATGGTGGTCGCTCATCTACAACGAAACGGTTAACCTATTTATGTGCCCCTATATTGTAGTATTGCTCAAGCTGAGCTATTGCCTGGATATCCATATATTCGAATTATATCGCAATTTGTTTCTGAATATTTATTGGAAAACACACTCAGTGTGAGTTTATCTTTAGTTAGTTTACCCAGTAGTCTGTTGTGCACATATGTCATGGGCGACACCCACTCAACACCACCGTCCATGGCCAGTCCCTACACAAACACTATACCTCAGTGCAATGGTGGCTTTGGGGGTGCGCTTTTCTCAGCCAGGTGGAAATGGGGGTGCAGGTCCCGCCTGTGCATTAGAACGGGGCACTGGTGCCTGCCATAAACACCAGCAACCTGCCAGTACTAAAGGAACCAGGAAATCTCGTGAAACTGCAGGATCTCGCGAGATTAAGAACTCTTGCAACATATGCTTCAAGCTTGGGCGGAGTCAGCCTATGTAAGGCCCCACCTTATAGAATTCTGTGTTCTGAGGAAAACAAACAGAACGGAATCATTGGACGGAAGACATTAGTATGTTGACACATGCACTGAGTTGAACTGAGTGATCTGTTGGGTTACATCTGGTTCATGGAGTGGGATTAACTACCAACTATCATGTAGAACGAGAGCTGGTGCCAAAGGTCAATGGCAGAGTTCACAAGACTTTCACTAGCCCAGATGATGCACGTCATAGTGTGGCAGAAGGCCACAGTCTGTCGGAGCAGCAGAAAGACGGCAGAAGGCCACAGGCTGTGGGAGCTACGGAAAGAAGGCAGAAGGCCACAAGCATAATCAGCTACGGAAAGATGGCAGAAGGCCACAGGCTTAGTGAGCTACGGAAAGCCTTCTGCCGTCTTTCTGTTGCTGGCACAGCCTGTGGGAGCAACAGAAAGACAGCAGAAGGCCACAGGCTGTGGGAGCTACGGAAAGACGGCAGAAGGCTGTAATAAGGAGGCATACACTGCAGGTGAGTGAAGATCCTTTATTGGTAACCAGCCTGAGCCAGCAGTACTCAGCCTACACAGCACCTCTTCACTACAGCTTCTAACGACTCCTCATGGAATCTCCCCTCTGAACAGAAGTAAACATGACATCAGAGAAAGAGTGGAATTCTACGAGGTAGAATTCCACTCAAGAGCAAAAGACACTTTACAACACTTCTCCCCCCTTTACCCACAACTGACGGCAAAACAACTACACACACACAGCAAAACACGCTACCGCAACACACACAACAGCCAACACACACATTCAACACAACACATAATGAGAGCCAGAATGCAGCTAGAGGAGGGAAAGAAAGATAAGGACCAGAACAAGGACCTTAATGTAGCTCAACGGAAGGAAAACCTATGAACTAGAAAAGTGCTAACGAACTTTGGCACCCAAAACATAATCATTGTACTTAGAAGGAACCTTCCTCACCCTGACAGGATGAGAATGACCCTGGACAGAGACAGACGGCCCAGTAAGGGAGGACGCCTCCTCATCACGTTCACACACCGGAACGGGAGCAATCTCACAATTGTGAGAAGGGGCCAGCATAGGAGGCACCTTAGCAGCAGCCTCCCCATATGTAGAAGTGCATGGCAAGGGACACTCAACCAACGCCCCAGCATCGCCTGCAGCGCAATCAGGCTCCCCCCACGCACCACCAGCAGAATCCATTTTGACCTTGTCCACCACAACCACACGCCTGAGACTCCATCTGGAGCCATCTTCAAGCTTGACGTAACCACAACCACACTTGACAACTAAACGTGGCTTCATATACTTTCTAAATCCCTTCGCTGCAAACCTGGGATTCTTAATCTGGACCCAATCACCCACCTTGACCGGCAAGGGCTTCCTGAGGGCCAGTTGTTCCGGCAGAAACCGCTGCTGCCTGCACCGTACTCAATCTAAGACTTCTTGCATATCCACTTGTGATTGAACCCCACCACCCAGGGCAGGAACTCTTAATTTGGAGCCAGGTTTCCTCCCTCGCATCAACTCAAAGGGAGAATGACCAGTGTAAGCCTGTATGCGTTCAGTGACTCTGATACCACTCTCCCTCAGGGAAGACCATTGGCAAGTGCCAACTGAACAGCACCCCTGACAAAACGATTCATGCGTTCTACCAGACCATTAGCCTGTGGGTTATACAATGCAACCCTATGATGACGTATACCAAGATCATGCTAAAACCTTTGCATGTACTCCAACACAAACTGGGCGCCATTATCGGTCACCAGCCCCGCAGGCACACCTTCCCTGTCGAACACCGCAGAAAGGAACTCCACCACTTTCTGGGCAGTAACAGTAGCCAAAGCTGTGGCTTCAACCCATCGGGACGTGTAATCCACCAAGACCACAATAAATCTTAGACCCCCCCCAATGAATCTATGGGGCCCATTATGTAAAGTGCCACCTTGGACCACACTTCACGGGGCACTTCCACAGGATAAATGGGTTGGGGAGTTGGAACTTTGCTCTTGTCACTAATGGAGCAGGCCGCACAATCCTTCACTACATCCTCCACATCAGCGTCCATTCGGGGCCACCAATATTCTTCTCTGAGCCTCCTCTTGGTCATGGACCTTCCTACATGCCCCTCATGGGCCAAATCAATGAGCTTACCCCTAAGGGAACAAGGAGGAACTACCCTCAGGCCCCTGGCCACACCCCATGGACCTACAGACAATTCCTCCCATACGTGACCATACAATTTGGACAACGTAGTACCAACAACCCCACTGCTGAGCGCAGTCTTTATTTCCATCAATTCAGGATCAGCAGAACATTCTGCACTCCATTCCAACTCAGACACAGCCGGCACCACACTTGCAACTAAGATGCAATCATCCCCCACCACATCCTGGACTACATCAACATAATCAGACCTCGGAAACCGAGACAGGCAATCTGCTACCGCGTTCCTCGCTCCCGGGACATATTCAACCTTGAAATTGAACTCTGCCATATCAGCAATCCACCTCATAATCCTTGAAGATGCATGGGACAAGCCCTTGGTCGTCAAAACATGCACCAAAGGTTTGTGGTCAGTGTGCAAGGTGTATTCAATTCCCCACAGGAAGGTCCTAAAATATTTAGAGGCCCACACAGCAGCCAGTGCATCTCTCTCTATGACAGCATACCTGCCTTCAGCCTCTCTGAGCACTCTAGATGCAAAGGTGATGGGCCGAAGCTCACCCTCCACCCTCTGCTCCAAGACAGCACCTATGCCATACTCACTCGCATCCACAGTGAGATATGTTTTCCTGGCCAGTAAAAAGGAACCTAAGGACGGGGCTTGCTCAATCTCCTCCTTCAACCTGAGAAATTCCGTTTGGCACTGGTCTGACCATGCAAAATGCACACCCTTCTTCAGCAAGGACCTCATACCAACAGTCTTGTCGGCATACGACGGGACAAATCTGCTGTAGTACTCTGCGAGACTGATAAAGGATCTCAACTGATCTTTGTTTACTGGGGCCGGTGCATCCTTCAACGCTTTTACCAACTCTGCCCTGGGATGAATACCTTGGGCATCTAACGAATGTCCCAAATATGTCACACTGGGAACGCACACCTTGCACTTGCTAAGTTTGAGGGTGATACTACAATCCCTCAAGACACACATCACCTCAAGAACCCTCACATCATGTTCAGCTCGTGACTTACCCCATAGTAAAATATCATCCTGGAAACATTCTACACCTCGAATGCCTCCAAAAAGTTTCTGCATTGTCCTCTGGAACACCGCAGCTGCGGAGGCCAAGCCGAAGGGCATCCTACAAAAACGGAAGGCGCCAAAAGGGGTGACAAAGGATGTAAGCGGGCGAGATTCCACATGCAGATCTATCTGATGATATGCACAGGAAAGATCAAAAGTAGAAAAACAGGAAGCCCCTGACACCCGGGAAAGCATCTCATTGATGTTGGGCAGGGGGTGTCTGTCAACCCAAATATTTGAATTTAGATCTCTGAGATCTACGCACTTCCTCATTCCTCCATCACCCTTGCGTGCCAATACTACCGGGGACAACCATTCTGAACACTCTACTTCCTCTATGACCCCAGACTCCTTGAGTTTGTGCAACTCTTCCTTTAAAGCATCACGAGCCATGATCAGAACCCTTCTGACTTTGTGTACAACAGGCACACAGCCTTTCTTGAGAACTATCTTGTGTGCAAAACCATTCAATTTGCCCAACTTTGAAGTAAAAACCGAGGGAAACTTGCTCTGCAAAACTTCTGTTGTGATTCCCACAGGCAACATGGCACAGTCATTCCCTTCACATACACTCATCATAGGGACAGGATACCCCGGTCTAATTTGCAGCTCCAGAGCAGCTTGTTCGTCCCAACCCAGTACAGGGTCACCTTTGTAGGCCACATACAACTTACCCCTAGTCATTCTGCCTTCAAACTCTATGTGAACCCATTCAAACCCTAAAACTTGGATGGGCACTCGCCCATAGGCACACGGGTTTATATCAGAAGGGAAGAGTTGAGACACCTTCTTGTGGAACTTGGACTCGTATAGTTCAGGGGATATCATAGTGTACGGAGAACCTGTGTCCACCATCATCTCTAATGGAACGCCATCGACAATGAGTATCGCCCAAGCTCTCTTCTTGCAGCTCCCCACACTCAGCAATGTCCCTTCAGACACACCTCCTTCACCCCTGTGAGAACAACCCATGTATCCCACTATTGTCACATCATCCTCATCATTCACGTCCACCATTTTCACGGACTCTTTAGTTGAGACAATGCCCCTGCACATGCGGGCGTAATGTCCCCTGGCTTTGCATTTTCTGCAGTCCACATTGGTAGCAGGAAATTCCTTAGCACCCGCTGCATGACCTCGCCAACCACATCACCTGCACTGTTCCTTCGATGAGGGTCCTGCTCTGCCATCCTTGTTCCTCACTTTGGGCTCAACAGTCTTACGGGGGATCACAGCATGTACAGCTTCCCCTTTATCAGCCATTTCCCTCACGATCTTCCTAGATTCTTTGATTGCTCGGGCAATCTCTATGACTTTTTCTAGGGGTGGGTCTTTTTCAATCCATAGTCTCTCCCTAACACGTACATCACACGTGCGCATCATTACTTGGTCACGGATGTATTCATCAATGGTACCAGTGAACTTGCATGTTGCAATCAAGGTGCCTAGAGCAGTCACGTAAGCATCTATACCCTCACAGGAGCCTTGAGCCCTCGAGAAGAAATGGTACCTCTCGAGAACAACGTTGGCTCTCTTGCCAAATCGCGCTTCGAACTTGCCCAAAGCTGTCTCATAAGCGAGCACCACTGCTGGTACCACGTCACCACACACACTGCCTTCTGCCTGGGCGGTGGGGGCAGCGTGCACATTGGGGCTGGGTAGGTGCCTGAATACCCTGAGGCCCTCAGTTCCCAAACAATTGAGCAATGCTGCCTCCTTCTCATCATCCGTGAACTTGGCACCACCCGCGGCTCTGAGGTACACTTTGAAGGTGTCCACCCACAAGTCCCATACAATAGGCTGCTCCCCCGGACTGGCCAAGAATGCAGGTGGCGGACGTGCATTATTATGCTGCATGTTGAGGAGGGTGGAGTCAGACAGACTTGTGATGAACCAATATGCACAGTGCAACTTTGTACTGAACTAGTATCCACTATGCAACCTCCTCGTGTGCCTGGCAGAGCAACCAATGCTAGAGTGTCACTGTACAATACAACGTGCCTTGAGCAAGGACAGAGATGTGGCCAGGATACAGTCATGAAACACTTGGAAAACCCTCACATGGTTAATCCTCCTCTGAGTGGCTAGAGGGAACGCCCCTGAGACAGGAAGTAGAAGGGAGACGTCTTGCGTTTAGTCCCGCCCTCCTCCAGCAGGCGTCAATTTCCACTAAGGGAATGGGGCAGCAGACACGGGCTCGCCCTGGCCCCCAGGACCCGCTCCCCGCACAGGGCGGACACACGCCGGAAAACAGGGATCCCTTCCCCTCTCACCTGCTGTCCGAGGAGGCACCGCGCTCAACCCCGGCTGGGGAGCGCAGGCTGAAAGCACGTCGGCTGTCCTGGTGCCGACATGCGGGGAGGGCCTCCCTTCCACAGGACAACGGGTGCTGCAGCCCACGGACGAACTGCAAAGGCCTGGGCTGGGAGATGATGCTGCTCCCAGCTGCTACCGGACAGGTGACTCGACGCGGACAGCGTCGGTGGGCGTGCTCACCGCCACACGGCCCCCTGCTCCTCCTCCGGAGCAGGCACTCTGCCAAAGCAAAACAAGGAATGTAGGCAACTGCTGGCGGCTGCAAGGCAACGTGGGTCGGAGGCTGGTTACTCTCGTCGCCAGTGTAATAAGGAGGCATAAATTGAAGCTGAGTGAAGATCCTATATTGGTAACCAGCCTGAGCCAGCAGTACTCAGCCTACACAGCACCTCTTCACTACAGCTTCTAACGACTCCTCCTGGAATCTCCCCTCTGAACAGAAGTAAACATGACATCAGAGGAAGAGTGGAATTCTACAAGGTCTTTCACTGCTGGGAGCAGTGGCCACATGTGCTGAAGAAGCCAGAAAGAAGATCGGTCTGTGCGTAGGGCATGCCAATCAATTCTAAACTGCAGGTCTGTCCCACTGCAATATCCTGCCTGCAACAATATAGCGCTTGCAACAGGTAACTCATTGGAAAATATATTGGTGATGGGTCAGGTTGACTTTAGGGTTGATCCCTTGGTTACCTCTCCTGGCTTTGGGCGTCCAGCTTCTTAGATTCAACAAATTAATATTCTGCTTTATAATAAAGTATATGTGGTTTAATTGCTTACTTTTCTCTTTTTCCTGCATTTGGACCCAGGCAGGTCCTGAAATTTGGTTGTAATGTTCTACTTTTACACCCTTTCTAGGGGCTGAACAGAGACAATCTCTTCCTGATGAAGTGGTATATACTAGTGTTCCCACCAAAACGCCTATTGTGCCGTCTACACTAGTACTGTTTATGCACAGAATCCTTTCAGTCATAACAACAGCGTTAGGCATTTCACGCTCATGCCACACGATTGCTTTATGATTCATCAATAGCGGATGGTGTAGTTCTCTCGAACAGCCTTATCCTGGCATTTACTAGCCAGGAGGACATTGAATTATTTATTTTAGGTGCTTTTGTATCTAAATTGACTTTTGGATCCTCTATGGTCCATTGAGATACAATGATGATACCATAATATATCACACATGAGCTAGCTAGGGCCAGCTAGAAAAAACAGTAGTGTCTTTGCCCTGATATGACTCTTCATTCCCTCAGAAGTTAAATATTTTTTTGGTGTTCAATTTGTATAATGATCGTATAATGATTGTATTTTTCTAAAAATAGTTTTTCTGTTTCTGCTTTTTCACATATGAGTTCTTGCCAAATAACTTTAAAATACTATGTCTTAATATATGTTTGTTTATTTATTGTCGGTACTTCTCATATGAAATAAACAAAATATACATCGTTTTGACTTTGTTCTCTTCAATACTCTTTTTTCATATCTACTATGTACATATTTACATATTCCACATATTGATGAATTGGGTGATTACATCACTTGCTGATGTACTATCAAGTTTAATATAATTTGACTAGTAAATTAAATCTTTTCGTACACATGAACAATGCTTTGTTGTCCTTCAGGTAATAGAGGATGACATTTAGGAGGGGAAGAAGGCTGTGTTCCCACCAGATGAGGTATGAGCGTAAGAAGGGATGTTATAAACTCTGCGACAGAGAGAGTAATCAACAGAAGATGAAAAAGATATGATTCCTTAAAAGGTCCCACATCAAGCTTCCTATGAAACCGACATGACAAGTGTTATGCCCTTTCTCCTGGTTCAAGGTTGAGACTAGGTCAGACCTGCTTTGAGGATAGGATAGATAGCAAACGAAAGCAAGAGGCAGAAGACAAGGGTGAAGTTATTGATCAATCCATGCAGATGTCCAGTGCAAGCACTGCCCACAGGAAGGAAGTTTCAGACACTCACCAGGCGTCAGTCTACACTCTTTCCCAAAACATTCTGAGAAACCCCTTTTTTACCTTCTCACAATGAACAAAATGGAACCTTGTCAGTGGCCATGACGTTGTTAACAGACTTGCATAACAAGATGGAACATGAGACAGATCATATTGAAGATGACGTTTGGTTTGCTTCCTTGTTTTCATCAATCCCTCAGTGGTTGGCGAACATATTCAAGGTTCTTGGAGTAATACTGGTGCTGGTGATGTTTGGATTCTGCATAGTGAGGATGGTGATTGCCCAATGCATGCAAAAGTGCAAAAAGGTGGTAGGGATGAAGATCATGATCGCTGTCAAACCTGAATCAAATGCCAGGGAGCTGACTGATGACTCTGTCAAGAAGTACATGATGGCCAGCATTGTACAACCTAAAGGAACAAAGTTCATGTATCCAAAGAAACATAAGACGTATGTGGGATGATGGGTCTATTGTACCCCCCCTCCCCGGATGGACAATGTAACTACATGACCTGGGGTGTAGGTGAACATGTCAATTCAGCAGGCACTCTGACGGGGGGGATGAAGATATGAGCACCAAAGAAACACTTCTTCATGAGAAAATACCTGGATTTAGAAACAATTGAGGAGGTAGTCGAAGACTCGACCAGTGGGGGGTATGAAGAAGAGCAGCTGCCTGCCTCTGAAGGAAACAGCACGCCCCTACCTCCCATTTGTTGGAAGCCTGAGATTGTGCCGTGTTTCACACCAGCAGTTGTGCCAATACTGCAATGTGTGTTTGGAAGAAGATACCTGCCGAGACAATCCTATCGAATGTATCTCCGAAGTGATGACAACCTAAGGGAGGAACTCCCTGAAGGAATATGATAAAAAGCAGAGAAAAGAAGCCTTTGACATCACAAGAGTATGAAAGACCCTTCAAGATAATGCCTGAAGAAAACTAATAACGAAGTAAAGAATCAAGTGAACGTTTAAATACGGAAAAGAAGATTACTTATGCATAATGTGCTGCAGAGAATCACCAACCATTCAATAATTGTACAGATGCTGAAATGTAAGTAGACTATGTATGTCATCATAGAAGCTGGCTATACATAGTGAATAGAATGCAGGTGAAGCGCCATTGTATAGAAGCTGGACATTGGTATCAGGAATTTTGTAAGCCAGAACCCATGCAGAGGAAAGGGAAAAACTATGTTGCATCAAGAATAAGCTGAATTGTGGAGCTGCATGGCAAGGTTGTCTGGTCTGAAGTCAAGATTGAAGCAGCCAATGTCAGTTATCTATTCTGGAAAGGATTGAACGTACAAAGGATGATTCATCTCTTGTTTAGGTACAAAGAAAGAACACCAAGAGTGCCAAGTGTAATTCATTTAAAAAATGTAAAAGCTGCAAAATGGACCAAATCATGGTCTCCTGTCACATGAGACATGTTAAAATAGAGTTCAAACTTGTCCTAGAACACGATAGTGAGTGCCCTCACTCCTGTGCATTCTCAGAGACAGGATACTTTGCAAGGCCAAGATCAAAGACAATCTTCATGGCAGAAGATATGGGTGATGAGAGCTTTTTGGCTAATTCGGTGGGCAGGTAGACTCATACCCCCTCTCCTTGCACCTGGATCTGGGCTTATGTGCTGCTAATTGAGCTGAATATTCCAGACATGGCACAAGCATGCCAACCAATTGTGGTGGTCCATATAACAAAGGATGATATAGTTTGAAAACCAATGAGAAGCCCTGCATCTAATGTTTCTGAACACTACATGTTTTAGAGGTAGGCATATGTTGTCCACCTGACAGTGGGCAGCCAATTACAATTCTAGTTCCTATAATACACTTAGATATTCCCCTTAATCCAATCCCAATCCCTATAGGTTTTTTTTCAATATTTGCCACATAGTATGATGTCACCTCTGAGGTATTTTTGATATATAACCTTTGTTTTCTGAAAAGATTGCTGAGACAAATTGCACATATGTCCATTTTAACTCCCTGTTTTAGATCATTGTTGATAAAACAGTACTTTGCCATCTTTCTGAGTTGGTTTGGTTATTGGGACTCAGAGTTATTCTGTGTAAACCCATTCATTGCATATACATTCCTAAAGGGCCCTGATCCCAGTGAAATGGCTCGAGATAACATAGACCAAACACTGAGACGCCTTGATTTGGAATGACTGCCTTGCATTGGGCGTGCAGTGAGATGGCTTTCACTGAGCTTCCATAGGTCTGTACCCAGCACTAGTATGAACACATTCAAACATGTCCGACTGCCCACCCAAAGTACACCCAAAAGGAATGGGAACATGACTCTTCAGAAGGCAATGCATCTCTCTTTACCCCAAAGTGACTTTAGCAATACCTTGAGAAGTTTAAATTGTAGCAGCCACGTGATAAAGGCAAGGGGCAAAACATTGCCTTCATATTGCTGCTGCCCTCGCTTTTTCAATACATTGCTCCAAAACAAGAAAAGGCATACAAGTGGAATCTCCAGAGGGAGCATTGTGTACCCGGAATCTACCCAAACTCACCCCACACTAAATATACACGCAGATGGGTGTCACGAATACATCATCATTTGCTTGTGTCCCGCCTTTCCTCCCCCACACCATGCCTGCTCTACTTCTGCTTGCGGTGCGTTTCTTTGTGACTCCGCCGCCATGGCAAATCCTTTTTCACTAGCCTGTTCTCCCTCCCGCCATTTGTCCTTCTCCACATGTAGCTAACTTAATTGGAGGCTTAACAGAGAAACAAACATGCAACAGAACTCAGAGCCCCAGCGGAGTGTGTGGATGAGAAGGAACACGAGTGCAAGGAAAATGGAGAACAACGGGGAAACACACAGTCCGCCGGCACTAGTACAGTAGACCAAAGTGGAAGTGAGAAGGACAGAGAGCTTTGTGAGCAAGCTTAGTCAAGGCTGCTATCAAAGCTAGCTTCACTGGAGACAGACCATTTATGCAGCGCTGTGGGAAACATCGCGCTAACCCTGCATAGGCTGCCAAATGAACATGTTGAGTTCTAACGGAAAGTCTTGGCTCTCCAAACTGGAATGCACCTTATATCCCATTGTTCAGCTACAGGCATTGTGTATGTTTCTGCCTTCAGTCTGTAATGTGTATTATTCACATTCATTGTATTTGTTAACATGAGGACCACTGGGTTTCGCACCATGGGAGCTTCCTCAGGACCACAGTTAAAGTTATCTGTGTTTATACTGAATCTGGCACGTCTTGATAGTAAGATGATGAACCGAGCCACAAACTGGGGCAACTGTTCCTAATGCCGTTCTTTGAATGGATTTACAGCACAAAGCAGCCATATCGAATGAATAGTTCGGCTTCAAACACCTCTACATAGTTTTGCAAAACCAAATCCTTCCTGCAGGGCCCCTCAGACACTGGAAAATACTGTGCCGTTGAGACACCAAACACCCCCATTGATATGGGGACACATGAAAACACTAGAAAACTTTGACTCTAAAACAGGTTTCTACTAAGAAATATAACGTGAACATCCCTTAATTGAACTCGGGGATGCTTGCTATTGTATAGCCTTATACATAGAGGGACGGGTCATTACCATGGGATAATTAACCGCCCACAAAGTAGGACGGCTAATCATCGAAAGTGATAATAAGCCTTCCTGAATTCTGTAGCTCTATTTGCACATGGTGGTACTAGCAATATAGCTGTTGGAGACCTGGTGGCGAAGTAAAGAATCGTTAGTTTGATAGTAAATACACTTAGAGAGACAGTACATTAAATGTTAGAGTGTTATTTATTATTTAAATTACAAGGTTGTCTATCTAGGCATACATTAGCTTTAATGGAAAAATGAATACTTTCTCTACTTGAAAGCGAAAGTATTGGTCCATGCTGTAGCTTTCACTTTGGTGTGTGAAATTAGGTTGCGTGTCTAGTTGAAAGAAATCTTGCTGTGGAGTTGCACTGCTTTATTTTCTTTTTAATTGCAGAGAAACACGTGTTGCTGTTCCCCAGTCTGCTTCTGAAGTCGCAATGTTCAATACCAGTAGTTATTGACTGCATTCTGAATATCGTAATTGGCTGAGAGGAGGTCAGTAGCAACCTCCAGCTGCCTTTCAATGGATGCTGTAATCACTTAATTTCGGCAAAGCCATTAAAGTATATCCATAGTACACACAACGATAGTCAAATGGGCATGCCACGCAGAACGGCACGAACAGCACAATGCAACAAGACGAATGTGCAAAATAGCAAGATGCAACTAAGAGGTGTGCCACCACGTACCAATCATGAAATAAACAAGCTAACCATCAATGCATTTTTAAGCAAATGCACCGCATCCCCACATTTCAAATATCATGTAAAAGGATCTACGCGAATAGAACGAAAATGCAATACTGATGCCGAAAACAGCGAAATATGTGTTGGCCGAATTCCGCCCCCCCCTCCCAAACTCCCCTCCCCAATCCCTGCGCACCCCAAAAAGCCTTTTATTTATTTGTGGGGAGACCCCTGCCCCCGCCCCCCCATAACCCGACCTTGTTGTATACCCTAACCCCGCCTCACATCTATTTATAGTTAAAAAGGTGCTGAAATCACGCATCTGTACGACCTTTTAAATTCGCTGGTTTGCGCCTCGCTATTTATTTATTTATTTATTTTTCTTTCTGGTGATACTATGTAAAATGCTAAGATTTTAACAAATCTGTTAGCACCAAGAGGTGAGGCACAAGATGTTTAGTTTCGAAAGGGCACCAAACAAGGACAAATGTGTCGGTGATTGTTTAATGCCATTGGGATGTCTGCCTTCAGGGCATGACGTTATTATGCACTTTTTTTAGTGAACACGGCAAAGAAAAAATGAACATTCGAAATGGCAAAATGTCATGGCAGAAAATTCTGTTTGCGATGGGAAGCAGGGTGAGCAGCCTCAATAAAGCAGCGACAGTGGACGTGTTTGCTTTCTGCAAGCGGTGTGTGCAGGCTCTTCCAGAAACCGGCGGGGAAATGTTGGAGGCAGGGTCGGGGTGGCGGCCAGGCAACCCGGTACCATTCTGCTTTACGTGGTAAGTATTTCATCCGTACCTACGGATACCTGACTTGTATTCCACCGCTGTCACTAACATCTGATTAATTCAAGGACACATACCTTTGTCTTCCCTGACATCTATTCACTCATGTAAACTAATTATAATTTAGAATGAAACATATAGAAAATAATAATTTCTAATGTCAAAATGACCTGTCTCTAATTTCAAACGTAATTAATATATATATATATATATATATATATATATATATATATATATATATATATATATATATATATATATATATATATATATATATATATATATTTATATATACGTATGACCGTGCGTCTAGCACTTCCCCCAATTATTCACACACTTAAATTGCAGTCATCATTTTTCACGCCCCAATTCTTACGGTTACAGAATTAGACAATCTAAATGCAGTAGAAATATTGACATAGGCAGACCTGTTTGTTTTCCCCATGTTCCCACCCTCCTTGAGCGTTTTGAAACACGTGCCTGTGCGTAGGCGCTTTATAAATAAACATGACCAAACCAAACCATCCATGCGTCCGCCAACAACCTTTCACCACTACACCATGGACTGTTTACCACCAGAACAATAAAATACAGATATGGCGTAAACGTGAATTAAATCCTATTAAGTGCCTGTCTATCCACCAGAGCAAGATGGCAATTGCAGGGACACACCTAGCATTGGTGCCATCGACCTGCACACACACAGACAACAGCAAGCAGCGAGAATGGCAGCACTGGGCACAGAGGGGGCATCTGAAGACAGAGCAGAATCAGGGGACTCTGCAGTGCAACATTTATGGTAAGTGTAGCACATTAATTGAATGCATATCTAGGGTCCAATGTACCAGCGAGGACAAGGTAACAGACTTACCACATGCAACCTCGCAGGGCAGGCACAACACATCACCAACAATACACACATGCATGTGCAGCATCCCATGCCATTGCTGTCCTGCATTGCCAAGACACCATACGTGTGTACTCTGGGACATGCAACAAACGAGGTGTGCATGAACAGTGTGAAATGCAGACAAACATGCACATGGCATATTCACATAATGAAAGTGACTCAACAGGGCACGTCGCAGACGGTAGCAAAGACCCTGTGTCCATCTGCTGTGGGCAGGTCTTCGGGTGCTGTCAGGAGAGCACACAGCCAACATTTGGATCTGTATTTATTTCATGTATACGGCCAAAGCGCCGTCCATACAATCTTAACACGGTACACAGAATGGCTGCCTCACACGATGTCAACCAAAAGCCGGGGAGTTTGGACGCAGTGGTAAGAAGATGGCTTTTAAGGGAAGTGCACACAAGAGAATGGAGAGGAGTGCGTCAGAATGTGTAGTGCTTGGCTAGAGCATTCCAACAAATGGGAGCAAGAAAACCGAAAGATCGGAAACGAGAATGCGCGCCAGGGGGCTTAAGCACAGACAGAAAGAACTGGGATTGAGAGCAAAGGGGGGCAGCGGGTATACACAGAGACAAAGGAGCATAGGTAACCCGGTGCAAGCATGGATAGATTTAGAAGTCATACAGAGAAAACCACATTGAAGACGAGCTTTGAAATATAACCAACAAAGTGAAAGGAGGGCTGGCGAAATGGAGGAGCTGCGGGAAATATAGCAAAGGGTGCGAACAGCAGAGTTAAATAAAGAGTGCAAGTGGGCAAGATGAGAAGCGGGCAGACTAAAAAGAAGACAAGGGCAATAGTCAGGGGGGGCAGGGGTAGTTAGCAACAGTTTAGTAGCACGAAAAGTGAGGAGGGAACACGTTTTCCTCACGTGAAAGAGTTGAAAGCGACACGACCGTGCAGTGTTGGGGAAATGTAAGGAGGAGAGAGACAAATCAAAAAAGAACACCTAAGTTGGGGGCGGAAAAAGAGAAATGAGGAAGAAAAGACAGAAAACAGATAGAAGGGGGAGAAATGGTGGGGGGCAGTAGAGGCTGGAAAACAGTCTGTTTTACAGGCGTTAAGGTTGAGAGCAGCGAACGTGCATCCATGCTTGGATGGGGAGTAAAGAGTCAGAGATAGGAGAATGTAAATAATCAGAAAACAAGACTTTTACAGACTCAACCAATTTTCCATCATAGAGCTCACCAATCTAACGGCTGCAGTTCTAGTGGGGCAGATCACCATTGTCCCAGCCAGTACCCCAATTTTGAAGATGAGTGTAATGCATATTTTTGCCAATGGATCTTTACAAATGTTTGACGGACATGTTGCTGGCATCTCACAGCCGGCATTCAGTAGCAATCACACACACTTGCTGGATACCATTGGGTTAAGTTTTGGGAACCCTTCATATTCCCAACAGATGTCCTCACCATCAGCACCATTAGGACTGAATTTAACCGAGTGGCCGGCCTACCCAACGTTGTTAGTGTGAGTGACGTAGCACATGTTGACTTCATAGCCTCCCAATGCATGTGAATGCATGTATCTCAATCATACAGGTTTCCACAGCGTCAACATGTAGGTTTTGTGTGATGCAAACAAGATATTCACTCATGCATGTGCAACATTCCCAGGATCGACACCTGACTCCATGGCAAAGCAGACGAGTAGTGTATCAAGCATGATGAGTAGTTTGAGCAACAGGATATCATGGCTGACTTTGTTGAACGGGATATTATATCGTGCCTCTTTATATTTATATTATATCGTAGATATTGGCCTAAGCCCAGTCGCTCTACGAAGAAATCCGCGTTGCAAGGTTCTGACCTTAGACCGATTTAGCCGCCATTTTAGGTTATCCGCCATTTTGATTCTTACTCCAAAGTCACCCTGTGTTCTAAAATGGTGAATCATGTGCCAGTCCAGTCACACCCGCGCGTCCTCTATAAGATGTTAATACATCCTCTCAAGTACAGGCCCAGGCTGTACCCTAGGCAACCATTACACAGTCATCATTGAAACTGACCTGGTCTCATTCAAGACCTGTTCACATTGGACACACGTTTTGAGATCCTCTCCTCTATTGTAAAGTCACTTTTATGCCTTCACAAGGGCCAAAACATATCGCGCCGATACCGTCTACCAACCACAAATATGGCACCTCAACACCTCTACACAATCAATTATCTCATGACAACCATTTATCTGGAATGCACTCAAACTACATACCGCTACCATCTATAAGAAGAAACAAAGGATGGAAAGTTCTTCCTGGTCTGATAAATGCCATGAGCCACAGGACTCCCCTATATAAACCCAGATCCCCGTGCAAACTGTAATCTAAAGCCCGATAAAGCCCTGGTTATCTCAGTAACCCCAGCAGGGCTGAGAAGAGTTCTTTCTGCATAGCTGTCAGGCCTGAGTCGTCTTGCTCTTCATAACAAGCTTGATGTATGACCCCAAACGTTTGTGTTTAGGACGACAAGGAGGAAAATACAGACACCACATGATGAATGGGATTGGAGGCATAGGAACTGGAAGGCGTGGATCAGGCAAGTGCCAGACTATTATGCAAGTCTATGCAAAAAGGACAAGCATACTCGTCCTTGGCACATAAGGGGTTAAACAAAACATCTTTTTTTTAATTTTGAAGGTTTATGATTCCCTCATAAAAGACAACTGAAGAGTTAAATTATCTAAAATAAAATTCCATGTCTTTACAACCACCGCATTTATCTTATTAAACATGTGCATGTGTTGCGGCTGCCTCTGTGCATTTGCATCATTTCTGTTTATTTTGAACGCGGGCCAGTGCCCATTAGCTCCTGCCTTTCTGACATCTGCTTTCCTCGCTCCCTTAAAAAGGAGCAAAACTGATGTAAATGCACTGGAACTAGATGGAAATTCGATAGATGAAAATGCGTAATTACTTAAAGACAGATCACCAAAAAAGAATAAAATGGCGCCTGGCACAATGACCAATTGACTAATACACGGATAGCCTGCAGACACAATCATTGCACACACTGACAACTTCAATAAAGTTAATACAAAATACCTTTAAAAAAAGGCCATCACTAATTAAACACATTGGAAATGAAGATGTAAACTCTTTAAGCCACTATCACTTTTTACTTTGAGACAGTGCACATTTGGTGAAATAATACACGGCCAGCACTAAATGTCTATTAGGAAAGGAAAGAAAGCACATAAAACTAATCTGTCCTGTCTAATTCCAGTGTCTATTATTATGGGGAATACATAGTTCCTCCTTAAAACTGCAAACATGGGGACAAAAACCCAGTAAAATGCCTTCCTTAGTTGCACCATCACACAAAATGTGACTTGTGGCCGGCCCACCTGACAATCACTGTGATAAGGTTGGCGCTGGCACACAGTGCTGAGGTTCAATGGTGTTTATTTAGCTGACTGCTGAGAGCAGCAAGCACCCAGCCCCAAGCTGTCACCAACTGCCTTCTGTTCCAGAACAAAGTGGTTCCGGAACACACCAAGTAGAACACAGCACATCTTTCCCCTTATCAGTGAACAAAACAACATACCCACCTCCCATTGATCCCCTTGACAAAACACACAACCCAAGAACAAAAACATGAAAACATCTCTGAATTAGCACAATCCCTTTAACAAGATCAAAGGAGACACACCCATTAACTGAATGAGGTGTAACACAATAACACCACACCATCTCCCTCAACATATTGCCCCAATATGGTAGCACTGACCGCAAAGCCAGTTGAATTCCTCCCTTTAGGAACCTATACTTGCTCTACTAACACTGGCCGTAGGATGATACAACGCAGTGCATTTGTGCCTTTTGCCAAACCATAACAAAAATGTCCTCATGGTGTCAGAGCAAAACTGTACACCATTATCCATCACAATTTCAGTATGAAACCCTGCCTGGAAAAATACTGCCTCAAAAAATGACACTAACTCTGCCGTCATGGCCTCTCTTAATCCTTTCCACTACAGCCACTTTCAATGATAGTCCACCAAAATCAAAACAAATCTTATGCCATCACTCAAACCCTGGATGGGACCTGTCGAATCCACAGGCACATTTTGCCACAGCTCTTCAGGAACTCTCACTGGACAAAGTGGTGTCTCCCTCACCACCTTACTTTTGTCATTTGCTAAGCAAACCACACATTCCTTGACCTTCCTATCCACATTGCTATCCATCACTGGCCACTAGTAACTTTGTCTTAACATCCTTTTGGCACTATTCATACCACTGTGACCTTGATGGGCAATTTCAATCAGCTTGTCCCTTATGCCCTCAGGAGGAATCACCTTATGCCCCCTCTTGATCCTCCCCCCATTCCTTGTCAAGCACAACTCATCCGTTACTTCATAGAATTGTTCAAATCTCTTCTCTATCTCATCCCTGCGAGGCCAACCTTCCACAGTCCACTTCTTCATCTTACTCAGTACAGAGTGCCCTCTCTCAGCTTCGTAGCCAATCTTCTTCACTTAAAGCCCCTTGTTCAATATTGGCCACCACCATTTCCTCTTTCTGCAGCTTCTCCTCCGTACCAATGCCCCCTTCCACAGGCAGTCATGAGATAGAGTCTGTCACAACATTCCCTTTGCCAGGGACATAACACATTCAGAAATCATAGTTCTGCAACTCTAACATCCACTTCAAAATTCTGGGCAGCCATTTTGCCGTATTCCTTCTGGCTAACATTTGCCCCAATGGTCAGTGGTCCGTTTTAACCGTAAACCGTTGACCCCACACAGGAAGAATTTAAAGTGCAAAACCATCCAAAACACTGCTTCCCTTTCAACCACTCAATCATTTCTTTTCCGCCCCCCCCCCTTAATGGTCTGGAAGCAAATGCAATCACATGCTCTTACTTCTAGCAATCAAATTGTGACAAAGACACCCCCAATCCCAGCAGAATTGCATCCACTGTCAACACCATACTCCAACCACTTAAAAATCCCTCCTAAGTGGGTGATTTAGCAATTCCTTCCTTAATGCACTGGAAAGCCTCCTCACACATCACTGCCACAGGACCGTGACTTTCTAGAGCCTTTTTAATACTCTGCACCAAACTGTGCTTAGGGGAAATTCCTTGAGCCGAGACCATGTGCCCCAAATATTCTACCTCACACACACCAATTTTGCATTTACTCTGTTGCACTGTCAAGCCAGACTCACTCAATTCCCCCAACACACATTATCATGTTGTTCCATGTTATCAGCAAAAATCAAAATGTCATCTTGGAGCGGACCCCCTCCAGAACCTTCTCCATCACCCTGTATTAGGGGTCCTTGACCCCTCAGCCCCTCAAACTAAATACAGGTAACATGATAGGCTGATCAATGGTTCCAGTAGTTCAAACATCAGGATTATAGTGTTCTTTGAAGAAAAGGAGTACATATGGGGCAACATATATTTTTGGGGTCAGAATGACTCGACTCAGGAAGTGGGGGTGTCTCCAGTTTTACTCATGTATCATGAATAAGTAAAAATGTAGTCGGACAGCTGGATTGAAAATGAGTTATGCTCAAACGTAAATTGATTTGCCATTTGGTAAGCAAGGCTGAACAGGCTGAGATAGATTGTAAGATCAATGCCAAATACAAAATGGTGTCTTGCATGCAGGTGTCAGAAGGGCTTACTCATTCTGATGTGGACTGTTCTTTGGCAGCATTTCAATGGGAGAGACGCACGTCTGGTATGATATATTTAGAAACCATGTCAAGAAAAGCAGACAGTGATTGATAGCAGATCAGATAAAGGCCTGGGAAATCTACCAATTAGATGGAACAACTGCTTACTTAGCAACAAAAGAGATGAGCTCATGAAGTTTCTCACAGTGTGAGCTGCCAAGTAAATTTGGCAGGACCTCGAAGTGTAGATACAAACGGTTTCTTGGCAAGATTTGAACGATAAATAATTATGTTTAGCTGACACTGGAATGGGCTAATCAGTCTAGTTGTCAATTAGACAGAGTGTGCCAAGATGAGCTAATGTGGGATTGGTGAGTGGCAGTTAAGCCAACCAATCAAAAACAAGAAAGGGTTTTGTTTTTGGCTGAAGAGATCAATCAGATATTTATTCTGATGTTATATGAAATGTTGCATAATCCTGAAATGAGTATAAAAGGTAAGGTGATTGTAAGAGCTGGCTGCTGCTTCCAGTGTCCTTTGAATCGGTATTAATGATGACTTTGAACCAATGCCCGGGTGTCAGTTTCCTGCTTTATGCTTGTCCAGTCTCAAGAGCCTGAATCTGCAGATGTCAAAAGCTGATAAGGGGATGCAGAGGGTCCCGATTTACAACCCACTGGAAAACAGCCACAGCCGATGCCAGACCAAATGGTATTCTATGATATTTGAAAGTCCCCTGCGGGGTAATGAATGCTGTGAGGTCCTCACACTCCCGAGACAATGGCACATGGTGATCCGCCGCTGACAAATCTTTGACCATGAACCAGCTGGCATCCCCCAACATAAATAGAGCTTCCGATACGACTGGTAATGTATGCCTCTTCACTAAAATGTTCTTGTTTAGCTCCCTCAAGTACACAGACAAATGACTCTTCCCATTCCCTGTTGCCAATAGAATGACCAGAGATAACTATTCCATGCTGTGTACACGTTCTATCACACCCCTTTGTAGGAGGACATATAACTTCTCATGTCATTGCTGTTTTATAATATGGGTAACTGCTTGCACCGTGTCTACCACTGGCCAAGAAATGCACATTACTTTGATGCAATGCTCATAATCCTCTAACTTTCCCAGATCTTCTGAAAACACCTTGGGGAACTCAGCGACCCATTTGTCTTCCACCTCTGCTATTGACCCAGGAGTAGGTTCATTGGTTTGAATCCAAACTCCCAAATGTATCTGCTCTTCCCATCTCAACAAGGATGGCCCCTTCCTAGCAACTAAAATGTTCCCCACATACTGTCTGCCTTTATAATTCAGGAGATATTGACATTTTCCCAGTAATTCTATTTAACTCTCCCCGTATCCACAAGGTTGTACTTGAGGAGGTGAGAGTTCCTGAATATCTTTCTATGAAACACTTGTGAAAGTGTCCTTCGATACTACAGTCCATGGAGAGGAAGAATCCACCTTCATTGACCTTCATTGACAGCTCCGAGCCATCAATTTGAAACATGTCCACTGGGCCTTCTTTGCCCCCAGACATTACTAAAATTTCAAAAATATGTCAAGGTTTGTCTTCTACATTGTGACTCTCCTGTTCACCATGGCTTTGCTTGTGCTCCACAGCACTAATGGTAAACTCCTTGAACAAAAGTGCAAAATGCCCCTTGCGTCGGCATCTGATGCATTCTGGATTTCTCGCCGGGGAAAACACACCAGTCACTGCATGCCTGGGGTTACCACACCTGAAGCACTTTTGTCCTATCCACTCCTTCCTCAATCCAAAAGGGTTCTTTTGATTCAGAGCACACACTTATTGGCCATTTCTTTCCATTTTCATTTCCTTCATATATTGGTTTGTTTGTCCAGTGCTCCTAGTCAGTTTCACTGCTTATTCCAATGTCATATCCTTTGTAAACAGTTTACCTTATACCCTGGGATTATTGGTACATCTTACCAGCTGATCACAAATCTATGAATTTGTCAAGGCACCAAATTTGCAAGTGTGGCTTAATGTTCTCAGTGCAGCGACATACCCCACTAAGGGTTCTGATGGGTCCTGCGACCTCTCGAAGAACATGTGTCTTTCAAAAGTCAAATTCTTTTTTTGCTCGAAATGTTCCTCTATTTTCCTCACTCCCAAAGTGAATTCATCTAGGTCCCCTGCACCTCCACCTTGTCGCTCCTGAAGTCCATCAAAGACGCTGCGCCTTCTAGACCTACACTGTGCAACAATAAATCCTGTTTCCTGGATGGATTGATGGATTGAACTTGTGAGCCCCCATTGCCACTAAGTATGTTTCAAACATCCATTTCCACCTCTGTCATCTTATTGGTGGTGTTCCCGGTTCTTGCAAAAATAGGGGTGGAGGAGGAATTGCTGCAGCCATGGTAGGGTTTGTTTGACGTTTGCCTTTACTCACACTTCAAGTGCTTTGGCACTTCAATGTTATTCTACTGCTTTGTAGTACCACCAGTTGTACTGGTTCACAAGCTGCGCAGTTTCCTATTGATTTTCAATTCTTTATATTGTATGGTTTCCAAAATATTCTCTTGGGCTTACCCTGCACTTATTTTCTTTAAGTCAAAACTGCCCATAGCTTACAAGAATTCCAGTGGCATTGGAAAACTCTGTTTCACCAGCGTTGAGCACTTCACTACTGATTGCTGTTTGTTCCTCTTCGTTGTCCCGGCAACTTTGTCACAGATGTTTGTATATGTGCGACGCAATGCGTTGCTAAGCAGCGCATCACAGTGCTTGGCGGGACTAAGGAGGGCCTTGCACATGATGTCACACGTCATCCCTCATGTGGGGAAGGGGCTGACGAGCACGCATTGCTGGCTCGCACCTCTGTGCATTTCCTTTCTTTTCCTTAATTAAAGGTTTCTTATGCCTGGCCACCACCTACATCTTGCTATGGTGCAAGTCACTGTGGGCACTTCTCACCTTGGCGCAGGTGGGTCCTCGCTTCCTCATCCCTCTCCGCCGGCTCCTCTGTGGTACCTGCTGCTTCTGGGTTCGCTCTCTAGTCAGCTCGCTTGTGCAAGCAGTTCCGCTTCCTCATTGCCACTGATTAGGATGGCTTTGGCAGACAGTGGTAAGGTTCAAAGGTGGTTATTTAGCTCACCGACTGCCTTCTGTTTCAGAACTAAAATGGTTCTGGAACTTACCAAGTAGAACACAACACATTGCAATACTTTTGGTACTCCTTTTCTTGCTCTTTTCTGCCCCCCGAACCCCCCTTTCTTTTTCTTAAGCTGCCTCCAAGCCCCTTTGTCTTTGCTGCTGGTCACATGACCTCTGCCACTGCAACCTCATAGTCACTGCTAATCCTGTGCTGCTCTGTGTATCTGCCCTGTCCCTTTCTTTCACTTTTCTGATCTAAGAGCCCCATCCAGCGGTCTGAAGAAAAGGGCAGACAAAGAATAGGATAATTCAAGTTTGATCCAAATATTCTATATAAGCCAGCAGCATGTGTCTCAGACCCCACTTGCCTCTTCCCATCCCCATCTTCAACCACACGTTTAAATACTGATTCCCCACCCACTCCTTTGCACCTGTGTCCCAGAAACCCTCCTCCAATACTTTCACCACCACTTATAGGTCACCTCCAAAATGCACAGGCAACCGTGTGTTCTTCAATGCTGACCCCACAGTACATGCAGCAGGCATTGTTAACCTCATTATGACTCAACCTAAATGGTAGATACACACGTTATTGCTGAGACACGGCTTAACCCCACCTCCACACATGCTGGATGTCTTCATCCCTGTATGCAGCCGGTTCAACACAAGGACCACATGGTGAAGACTGACCTAGGGCTTGCTATTATTCACAAGAGCTCATGAACATGCACTCTCACGGTTGCATGCATTTGTGGATCTTCTCACTTGCCACTTCCTAATTACCCATGCCTTTGAAAATTCCCTTCCACATGATCTTCCAACCACCCGAAATCAACCAGGATGTTCTCATCAAAATCACAGACCTCAACACATCATCAGCTGTCAACAACACAATTAACATCTTCTGCAGGAACCTCAACGTTCCCTGGAACAACACAACCAAGAAAACTAAGGGGTTCTTCTTAAATAGCTCAACATCATGAGCATCAAACAACTCAATACCGAAACAACCCACTAAGAAAGGCAATACACTCGACCTGGCAATCTCCACCACTCCAGCCATCATATGTCTCCCCGTCTTTAGATGTTCCATAACACACTGCTATACCGTCCTGCTCCATAACACACCTCTACCCCTCTGAGGCCATCAGAAATGAACACTTTCCATTGATGTATTAATTAATACACTGGAAGAAAAATTCAACACCTACGTCTGCATACCTGACCACTTGTACACTGTCAATGAGCAACTCAGAACATCCAACTGCCCCCAAACTAAGGTCAGCAACACTCATGCAGCGGTTAAACTTCATTACAACAAACATGTGCCTTTCACAGCATGGTATACACTGAAATGTATTGTCTGCAAACAGGCCATATGAAGACAGCAGAAGTGCTGGAGAACATCCCACTAACTAGAAGACGTCATGATGTTGGGAATCCACCATTCAGCTCTCAGATCACTCCTCAACACCACCAAACCACAGTATTATGTGAAAACCATCATGCACGCCTCCAACAAGAGGAGGGCAATCTTCAAAGCCAAGAAGCACTCATACCCCAGAATACAATCCACTGACAAAATCAATGTCATCATCAACTTCTTCAAAGACAAGGTAGACATGACAAAACGACACAATCACATCTACAAACACACAGGGGATGCCTTATCGATACCAGACATCAGCAGTGCAGGATATGCCAAATTCAGAACAATCACTCCAGAAGACCCAACCAACTCTTATGCAACCTTTACAGCCACCAACTACGAAAAGTTGGTGGCTTTGAAGATCTCCATTGTGAAGATCATCACTGGCCAAGGACTCACACCACTTCTCACAGCATCGATGTATCCCTCACACAAGGCACCTTCACAGATTCACTGAAAATGGGACGAGTCACCCCTATCCTGGAGAACCCCACACTCACCCTAGATGACCTGCAAGTCTGTCACCCCATTGCACATCTACCCTTCATCAGCAAAGTAGTTAAGAAGACCATTGCGATCCAGATGCATGAAAAGAACACTCACCACAATCTACCAATTACCAGTCTGACCTCAATGCAGTGCACAGTCCACCACTTCCAAGTTATTGATAACGCTCTACAAATCCTTGGCAAAGGATACCCTTGCTCAGTCATTCTATCTACCTTTCTTTCTCTTTCAATATCATTGACAATGACATCCAAAAAATTCTCACCACACACAATGGCTTTCAACTGTGACCTTGCATCCTTGTCAAGAAGACTCAAGCATCTGCAATGTCAAGAGTGTCATCTCTGCACTTATTTACTGTACTATTGTCCAAGCTCTAGTTATCTTCTACATAGATAGTGTCAATGCCCTACTTGCAGGAATCCCAGATGCCACATTGGACCCTCAGAAAGCCGTCCGGCATGGTGCAGCACAACTCATTGCAGGACTAATACAATTTGACCACAGTACCGCCATCCTAACGAAGTTGCCCTGGCTACTTATTAGATAAGAGAAAAAAAAATGTCCTCAATAATTCGTCAGGAAAATCATTTTCAATAATCCCCACAAAGATGTTTCTGTGTTCCATTCAAAGGAAGAAAGTGAATAATTACAGAGGAAAATATTTCACTCTGTCATAATTATAAAAATACCATGTAAAGAAGACATTTCATTTAGTGCCAAAAGACAGGGACACATGTCAAATACAGGTGCACGTGTCAAAAAACAGGTGTCAAGGAATCAATCAAACAGCAAATCATACGTATCACAACAACCATACATGTAACCAACATGCGGGTGCAGGAACTCTAAAGGCAATCATCACTAAACTACGCATCCAATGAACAAATACATGATATCCACAGGATATTTACAGGTGAAGACATTGTGTTCTCTTCTCTTGCAAATGAAATGTGATAGCTGAATGCTGTGCCTTTAATCTTACTATATTCATACTTTATGTAAAGATGAAGACATTTAGAAACCAGTCTTAAAAATGGGTTGTGCCATTTAACAGTTGGGTGTCTTTGGGGATAGCCAGTCCAACATATGGATCCTGAGGAAGACAGCATTGACTAAACAATAAAGGCGGTATAGGTCAAAACATGTTGGCCAACTGTATCATATTCCTTCCATGAATTTCTTGTCAAATTGAGAGGTGAATTGTATGCATACAGCAAGAAGATCGTGTGTTTGTTCAGTGGCTGCAGTTTGCTGACTAAGTGGTGATTGCTGTCAGAGTCTTTGCATGAGAAGGTGTGTTAGACCTATGCTGGTGATACATATTCTTTTATTTGATTGATTCCTTGACCCAGGTCCCTGATTTTTGCTACTCAATTGAATGTCTTCTCTACATGGTATTTTTTTTTTTTTTTATAATTAGGATAGATTTAAATATGTTTTCTTTTTGTATTCAACACAAAGAGTTATTGCAGATTTTATTGAAAATACATTTCCTAAAGAATTGGTTACGAGCACATAGTTTTCATATAACTTGTAGAGCTTATTTGCAAAGAATTTAGGGTCATACCTCAATTGTTTGGTAATAGCTGGCTACCCATTCACGCACTCTTCATGCTTGAGACAGCCTCCATCACCTTCAAAGCAGTCACAATCAAGATCTCTCTACCTGGCTGAGAAGCTCATTACCTCTGGAGCTAGTGCACCACCAGAGCCAGGCTGAAGGGAAAGCGAAGCAAGAGGGAAAACCCATGAACGTTTTTTCTTTTTTTTCCTGCTATGTACTCTGTCTCTGAAATAGCTTACCAATGCCGATAGGACTGGCCAATGCTCTCCAAACCTTCCTGGAGCACCTGAAGAATGTATTCTTCAAAGGGCTCGAGCCAATGGTCAGTCTCTCCCCTCAATCATAACTCTCCCTCTATTGAGCTTCTCTCTCTCATGCTCCCCCAATCCAACCCATCTCTTCTGCTAGCACTGCACCTTTGCTTGTAACCCCCATGTATGGCCCCTGTCTAGAACACTCAGTAGCATTCCGGATAGACGTGAGATGTATAAATCCCACACATAGACACACACGTTTACACATACACAACATAAAGGGAAAGCAGCCATTCCTCTGACTTGGTTAGTCCATGTTAGGACCCATGAGCTCATCTGGGTCTGCATAAACATGCAGCTGCAAGCTGTGGACTCATGCACACGTCTCACTGGAATGCAAAGGCTCAGCAACTATGTTTGGAGTGAAGCCTATGTGCGGCCTGCCATCCCTATGCATATGCATGTGCTTAGCCATAACTCACATTTAGCAAACTCCTCTAAACATCTTTTGCATGGCTGCAGTAAGGAGATTGTGCATTGCATGATATGTTGCAAGATTCTTCATAAGACCAACATACAGAAGGATACTGCATAACCAACAAGGCCCAAGTAGCCTGGTTCAATATCTCCACCCTTAGCAAGTTAATTCCCTTCATTCTGCTGCAGGAAATGCAGACTGTAGTGCAGACCCTTGTGGTCTTGCAGATTGATGGGGTAAATGTCCTACTGACGGGGTTACCAGCCACTAGCTAGGCTCCCCCTAAAGCAGTCCACCATGCCGCAACACGTCTTACTACAGAAACACAGAAATGCAACAAATCACCGCTGTCCTACGGCAACTATGTTGGTTTCCTCTCCAGGGCAGAATACTGTTCAAGACAGCATGTATCATCTACATAGCAGTCACAAATAGCACACAAGCATAACTGGTGATTAAGCTCTACATATCTGGTGGCACACGCTCCTCACACAGCAAATTCACCATCAATATTAAATTGAATCACAACTCAATTGCAAAGAGAGTACCCCCAAACAATTCTATCCTTGTCATGCACACACCCTCTGGAACCCAATCACGTTACCGGCTTGGAATGCCCCCAGTATTCTTCAATTTTGCAAATCTCTCAGTTTTGCAAATGTGGCTTTTTCAACAACACCTGACCAAGGACTAAGGCCAATGGATGAACAGCCCGAAACTCAGAACACAACTCACAGTACTATGCTACTGTTAAAAGACACCAGCCAAAATGCTGGCTGCACACAATCTCGGTAGCATTCCACAGTTCTCGAGGTCAGTCCACGCACTAAACAATAAAATAAATAAAAATAAATACCAACTTGGATATAACCACTGCATGCCCAGGCAATAATTGTGTACGTGACATCACTTGTTTATATTGTGTAATGAGACTTTTTAAAAGAAATGCCCGATTAGCAGGGAGGAGCTTAGGTCTGCTTTATACAAAAAGCAGTGTTTCCCATTTAATGATTTAAGAAACATGCATGAGAAGATGCAGTCAGTGCAACTGCCGCTCAGCCCCAACTCTTATGTACCAACAGTGAAGCAACAATGGAGGACACCTGTATATCACACTGGGACTTGGGGTATATGGGGAAGGCATTGAGAGGCTTCGAGGACCATCACTATAGGGGGAGTTAACGATCATAGGAAGGGACATTGGATCTCTTCTTCCCTAGGAGAGACATGCAAGCGCCAGGTGACTCATTACAACATCCTGAAAACACTTGTATCCCGTACCTTGGTTAATACCCAATTCACTGGCTCTCCCACTCTACCTGCATGCTAGCACATTGAGCAGGTTATTGGGTATACAGGTACAGATACTCCAAGTCTGAAAAAGAATCACTTAGGAGCATGCCGGCACACAGGAATCAGATAACATCTCACCTGTACTCTTCACCACCTCAAGATTTAAACCTGTCATCCCTCCTATCCCACCTAACATCCCTCTCCCTTCCACATTCTCTTCTAGAACCATTTATGCCAAGATGGAAGACGTTGAGCCTTAAAAAGAACACCTTACATTAACTATGAAATAATGTGAGCTGACTGCCTCCGGGGGAAGAAGGTTTTGTTAAGTATTGAAATGATTAGCAGAGATTGATCCTGAGCTAGGCAGGAGTTTGAGAAACTGTGATGTGAGAGGCAGACCAGTTCTGCTCAATGATTTAACAGGATGCAATGATATTTCACCATCTTCCAGTGAATCAAGGCATACAAGGAAGAGAGAATGAAAGACGTGATACATATTTAACCCGCCATTAGCATGTAGCGTCAAATACTGGTCCAGTATGTTCCTGATTTACCGCTGTGATGGAAAGCCTTCTGCAAGGGTCTAAAGGCTTTATCCTTTTTGATTTTCATTAATACAATGATGCAGGTAATTGGGCTTCTGAAAAAGAGGTCTGCAAATCAGACCTCCCTTTCATAATGTTCCATGCCAAAATCATAATTGTGCCTTTGCTGAAATGGCCTTCTTACTTCTCCAACACCCGCCCTTTTGTGGTAGCAGGGCAGGTTAAAAGTTCAGTGGTGCCTTCCTGACAGATGCTGCAACACAAACCTCCATCAGGCTGAGGTGGCTTTTTAACCTTCTGCAACTCTAATCCGTGACATTATTATAGTCAGCCTGGTGGAACGTTAAAATGTGTCTATCTATTTGCTGGTTACACAATTATACAGCCTCATCAAGTGGATGACATATTAGTGTTTTTTGGAGGGGTGACTCAGTCATGACAGAGATGGTGTGTATAATCTGACTAGCCACAACAACCATATGGGTCCCTGCCCATGACTCTACTCCCTTTAATTCCCCAAAGGAAGGCCAACATCTTTCTCCAGGACACAGGAACCCTCTTCAAGAGGTTGCTTGGGAAATGGAAAAAGACATTCCAGACATAGCAAAGGCAATATCACATTGGGGTGCTGATTGCTGAAGTCCTTTTGAAGTAGGCAGATATGGGAAGGGGTGAAGTTAGTTAAGCCCAGAGGAGACGTCTAGGCGAAGAGCGGGGTTCCACCACCTTGGATGATGCTAGGACTCCATTACATTGGGCCCCTCCACCACCTCCTGCAGACAAAGCATTTTTGGTATGACCCCATCAGGCAAAGGACACCTGTTGCAGCAATCTAGATTGAACCTCTGACAGCATGAAGCACCTTTTGGGTGAAACTGTTTTGGACCAAGGCCACCTTTCTGCCTGTCCACGGGAACTGGGATCCTGCTCACTGGAGGGGAAGGAACCCCTATAGGTGCAGGCCAATCTCCCTGCAGTGGAAGTGCATAAAAAGGACACACATTGTCTCTGGAGATCTTGGATTTGGCCTCCCAGCAACTCAGAATTTTCGAAGCAGCTCAGAACCTAGTTTTAAGCATACAGTCATCGTTGAGCAGGCTCAACTACACTCAACTCGCTATGAGATGTGGCAGGAATGCTGGTGTTGCTTTTGTTGTGGAAGCACCCAACTCAAGACATCATGAGCAGTGACTCGACCCAAGAAAAGCATAATCTCCAGCTGACTTGACCTGCCAGAAGCCATCAACTTTCCTGTCTTGAAATCTGACATGACGCAGCAGATGACTTGACCACCAATTTGAACTGTTTTGAATCATGAAATTGAACTGTTTAAAGCTCTGACTTGATCCACAGAGAGCCCCATCTCAAGCCGACTCAGGGATGAATTGCCACTGGGGCAGTGCCGCTGCATAGTCTCGACTGCAGAAAAGCACTAAGAAGCCTGTCTCAAAGCTGTCACGCACCCCAAAGACAAGACATACCAGTATTTGCTATCGTTATGTCCGCCTGGTCTGCCTTAGAGAGCCCTAATGACTGGTGCACTTCCAGTCCTTATTTTCAATTATTCTTGACATTTTCTGCTCAGATCAATTGCGTCCCCTCCTGTCTTCACCCAGATTATCCCCATTTATTACATCGTCTGCACGCTCTGTTTCTCCTTTGCTGGGGTGGCTCTTTAGGACCTTTGATCTGACAGGAAAATAGCTGTCAGAGGGGCAGTGATAGTGACAATATTCCAAGGGCTTGACTGATAGAGCCTAAGTAGTAGAAGGCTGTCCCCAACCCCATTGGCACGACCATGCAAAATATCTATGCAAACGGTTACTTCTACAATCCATTCTCTCTATCCTATCTCCCTATATATCTACCTATCTACCTCTCTATCTCCCTACCTATCTCTCTCCCTATCTATCGGTCTGTCTACAAATATACCTAACTCTCTGTCTATCTATCTATTGATCACTCTATCTCCTTATCTATTTCTGTATATATCTCCCTATCTATCCCCTACATATCTATCTATCTATCTATCTATCTATCTATCTATCTATCTATCTATCTATCTATCTATCTATCTATCTATCTATCTATCTATCTATCTATCTATCTATCTATCTATCTATCTATCTATCTATCTATCTATCTATTCTATATATCTCCCTATCTATCCATCTATCTATGCATCTAATTATCTCACTGTCTATTAATCTCCCTATCTGTCTTCTTATCTATCTCCCGATCTCTCTCTATATCTCTCTCTCCTCAATCTATCTCTGTCTCTCTGTCTCTGTCTCTGTCTCTGTCTCTGTCTCTCTCTCTCTCTCTTTCTTTCTATATTACATGGCCATGGTAGTAGTTATGGTTAAGTTGCTAATCCCATGGGAAGAGCACTTTTTGGGTGGTTTATAACCTCGCTCTCCCTGGACGAATCCTCACCAAACTTTGCTAAAAAAGCACACTCTGAATTTCTTTGCAAAATTTGGTGAGGTTTGGTCCAAGGGGGTAAAGTTATAGGGGGGTTCCAATTTTTTTTTTTTTACCATAGACTGAATGGGGGAAAAACTTTGCGCACGTCTACAGCCCAAACAGCTGGATCGATTTTCACCAAATTTGCAGCAGTGTGCTTTTGTATATTTGGTGAAAATCCGTCCAGTAGTTTTCTTTAAAACGATCAAAAAGTAGGTCTAAAAAAATTAGTGATATCTATGTCCGCTCTGCGGAGACACTTCCCTGTTCGCTCCGTGGGCAGGACACTGATTGGCTAATGGTGTCAGGAATCTGTCAAGTAAGGACAAAGGCAGTGAATATGGCAAGGGAAATGTGCACACTATCACACAGTGAATGGTTTGAGTCAAACAACATACAAACAGGAACCAAGACTCAGGGATACTAAAACGCAGGAGTGCAAACAAAGTGTGACAACAATACAAATATATGAAAAGGGATGTGGGGTAAGCACTTAGAATACTCCTTATGACTGTAAGGAAAGTCGGCAAGCTCCTACCCACAATTGCTATTACAGGTACTGACAGCGCTAAGCCCACGTAGAGGGCAAGCAACGACAGGATCTGTGATCTAACACTCTTGATGGTATTAAATAGGAAACTTAAAAACAGTACTCACGAGGACGAGAAATACCACTTGAATGTCAGCGAGCCCACGAACCCTGTTGATCAAACAGGGACCCCGAAAGGCTGTAACAGCAATGGGAGGATAACTAAATACACAAGACTCAAGACAAGGGGCAAGTAGGAATAGTGATTACAGAATAGTGAGGAAAACATAGGCATTCACACAGGAGCTAGCTACAACCGCACACCACACCTAATGATCAATGGAAAGTAAATGCAGAGGTGCAGGGAAAACATGGAATGGATTCCAAGAAAAGTAAAGGAACAGGAACAGGGAAAACGAAATTACAAGGGCCAACTTTCCCCACCCATCCAAGGAAAAAAGGCAGAAAGCAAATCTAAAAAGGAGGAAAGACTAAGGCATCAAGGTATACAGCGGCAAAGGACAAGTCAGATAAATATAGAACACGGGCAAACTGGGCTGCACCAAAAGGGAAAGCACTGAGAAATGCTGCCTACAAACAGGGGAAGGCAAAAGGGAAATCTGGGAAGCAGAAATCATTTAAGCATATACATTTGAAATCCAAGGATAAGGAACAAGCAATGGAAATTTGGAACTAGTCACAAGGCTAACAACCAGGAACAAGGGGCCAGTCACAACAGGAACACTGCAACAATGACCAGCGCTGAACTGAAGCAAACTGAGGCTTTTAAACCTGCTTAACGAGCACAAGCCGCAGGTGTGCTGCTTGCTGCACCTGCAGCCACAGGTGTTGCCTTTCCTCCAACCAGCCTTGTCCTGCAGATGAAGCAGTGGGCCAGGCATTCTGGGAAGCATAGTCATTTTATTAAAGCAGCATTAAAGCAGTATACTGGCTGGCAAAAACCTGGAATGGATCCAGAAGGGAAGTAGTTTGGCAAATAAGATTGTAGCGCTCCCAATTCATCACAGCACTGTAGCATAAGGTTCGGAAGGAAAGTCCAGTAGGGAATACACACCAAATCATGCCCCCAAGTGGTGGGAGTGGGAGTGAAGGAAGCAGATCGTGACAAATGGGCTCGCGTCATGTCTGCGGACACGCAACGTGTCCGCCGATTAGCTGGAGTGAGGCGTGATTTGCGTCAGATTGTTTCGATGCGCCTGTCATCTTGGATCCTCCGACAGAGTGGCGGCGAACAGAGGCAAAATGCAGTTTTGGGGAGTGTTTTGGTGTGCAAGAGTGGTTGGGGAGGTTTAGGGAGTAAGAGATGGGTGAAATACTGTATTTGTTTAGGTGGCAGTTGCTACTGATGTATTGGCCATGCCTGCGCTGTCCGATATGTTCGTAATTACGGAAAATTAGGGGTGTCCTAAGGATAGTATTCCCGTCCGTGCTGTGTGCAGGCAAGTTGAAAATGCTCTAAGGACACGCGTGGTGTCAGCGGACATTAAAATTGAGTATATGCCGCAGTTAACATTTTTGATTCTATGGGTGTGATACTGAGTTATAAGCCACCATGGGTGTGATATGCTGCGGTGCCTGTGGCCAGGGCCTAGAGTCTTGGGAGCATGGCTGCAGGCCGTAGGCCGTAGGTCATACACCCAAGACTCTAGGCCCTGGCCACAACCACCGCAGCATATCATACCCATAGATCACACCCATAGAATCGAATATCTATCAGGTGGTGTGGGCAGGGCCTAGAGTCTTGGGTGCAAATTGAGTATATGCTGCAGTTAAAATGTTTGATTCAATGGGTGTGATAATGAGTTGTAAGCCACCATGGGTGTGATATGCTTCAGTGGTTGTGGCCAGGGCCTAGAGTCTTGGGTGCAGGGCCACAGGCCGTAGGCCATACACCCAAGACTCTAGGCCCTGGTCACAACCACCCCAGCATATCACACCCATAGATCACACCCATAGAATTGAATATTTATCAGGTGGTTGTGGGCATGCACCCAAGACCAAAGTTATAAGTACTGAAGTTATAAACCACAATGGGTTTGATATGCTGCGGAGGTTGTGGCCAGGACCTAGAGTATTGGGTGCATGGCCAAAGGCTATGCACCCAAGACCGAAGTTATAAGCACTGAAGTTATAAGTCAGAAGTAGTGTGATATGGTGTGGTGGTTGTGTCCAGGGCCTAGAGTCTTGGGAGCATGGCCGCAGGCCGTAGGCCATACACCCATGACTCTAGGCCCTGGCCACAACCACCACAGCATATCATACCCATAGATCACACCCATAGAATCGAATATCTATCAGGTGGTGTGGGCAGGGCCTAGAGTCTTGGGTGCAAATTGAGTATATGCCGCAGTTAAAATGTTTGATTCAATGGGTGTGATAATGAGTTGTAAGCCACCATGGGTGTGATATGCTGCAGTAGTTGTGGCCAGGGCCTAGAGTCTTGGGTGCATGGCCACAGACCGTAGGCCGTAGGCCATACACCCAAGACTCTAGGCCCTGGTCACAACCACCCCAGCATATCACACCCATAGATCACACCCATAGAATCGAATATTTATCAGGTGGTTGTGGGCATGCACCCAAGACCAAAGTTATAAGTATTGAAGTTATAAGCCACAATGGGTATGATATGCTGCGGTGGTTGTGTCCAGGACCTAGAGTCTTGGGTGCATGGCCAAAGGCTATGCACCCCAAGACCGAAGTTATAAGCACTGAAGTTATAAGTCAGAAGGGGTGTGATATGGTGTGGTGGCTGTGGCCAGGACCTAGAGTCTTGGGTGCCTGGCCGCAGGCACCCAAGATCGAAGTTATAAGCACTGAAGTTATAAGCCACCATGGGTTTGATATGCTGCATAGGTTGTGGCCAGGACCTAGAGTCTTGGGTGCATGGCCAAAGGTTATGCACCCAAGACCGAAGTTATAAGCACTGAAGTTATAAGTCAGAAGGGGTGTGATATGGTGTGGTGGCTGTGGACAGGACCTAGAGTCTTGGGTGCCTGGCCGCATGCACCCAAGACCGAAGTTATAAGCACTGAAGTTATAAGCCAGCATGGGTGTGATATGCTGCAGTGATTGTGGGTGTGATATGCTGCAGTGGTTGTGGCCAGGGCTTAGAGTCTTAGGTGTTTGGCCACAGGCTGTAGGTCA
Source organism: Ambystoma mexicanum (assembly GCF_040938575.1). Lineage (NCBI taxonomy): Eukaryota > Metazoa > Chordata > Amphibia > Caudata > Ambystomatidae > Ambystoma > Ambystoma mexicanum. The sequence goes on from NC_090934.1 coordinate 71,358,416, forward strand.
TCGGCCATACACCCAAGACTCTAGGACCTGGCCAAACCACTGCAGCATATCACAGCCATAGATCACACCCATAGAATAGAATATGTATCAAATGTTTGAAATTATACTTACTGTTTGATTTGTTGAGATTCAATATATTTTTTACATGAGTTTGGTATCTGGAGGAAATATTCTTTTTCAATTTCTGTGATAAAAGAAAAGAGCATGTTAGTGTATGTATTTTATAAAGAGTTATTACATTGCATAACAGACATTTCAGCTTTTTTTCAACCCTCATATTTAGTTTACAAACCAGTGTTCTGTGCATTCTGCTCAGTTTCTGTGTTTGTTTTTCAAATCAATGGGTCTGTGAAAAAAAAAAAAAATCCATGTCAGATTAAAAAAAAACTTGTTTTGTTATGCTACAGTCTATTTGTTTGTTTGTTTTCAGTGTTCACTTGTTGTTTCTGGCTAATGTTCTATCTGTTGGCCTGTTGCAGATTTTTGAAGCAGTTAGATACCTGTTGGTGTATTCTAACTGTCTATTTTTTGTTACAATTTAGTGGGATTTGTTTATCTGTTTGGTTGTTATACGATCTTGGGCCAGTTAGATACCTGTTGATGTATTCTAACTGTTTATAGTTTTTTAAGTGAATTTGTGTTAATGTTGAAGTACAAATTAGTTATTAAATTTTGGTTTTAAGACAATTAAATAAGCGTTTGTGAGATTTGATGGTAATCTCTGCTTTAGAGTAATGGTACTATCATTCCATTCGAAGCATCCACATTTCTTTTTTTATATATGCAGTGTAGTGACCTGCATTGGTTGTGGCTCATGCATGGTAGTTTATACGTATTGTTGTGAAGGTTTTCTTACCAAGTGATACTTGACTGTGTGTGAATCCAGTCAGCTTGCAGTTGTTTTTGGTATCATCTGCATTGTAACGTAGAAGCATTAGTATTATGTAGTTACTATGTGTTTGTATTAGTAAGGTGGAGCGATTATCTGAATTGCAGGTAGTACATAATCTACCATGGTTTGCATTTTGTACAAGTTGCTGAAATGGAACTGATTTACAATTAGGTATGGATACATACACAAAGCGCTCATTAGGGATGTGTTCCTGTGTCACATTGTTGCAGAGAGTGCATGTATGTTTCCACATGTATGAAATCTGGAAGATTTCATTTATATGTAAGTTTTTGTTTTCCAGTACTTGTAGTAAGTACATTTGAAATTATTGTGGATCTTCTTGTGAGTTTATAGTGAATTTCACCATTCCAGCACAGTAGTCCAATTCTTGTCTTATTCATGAACACTATACATGTTGTCAGAATTGTTTGTTGTGTTTCTATGAAGGACTAACATTTGCAAACACAATTGGTCTTTACTGTGTAAGTAAATGTTGTCAACAATTGGTAGCAATTGAAATAGAATATTCATTCCTACATTTGCATAGCAACTTACACAAGTTATATTTGAAAATTTGAATGGACCAGATAGTTCTGTGTCCAAGTAATTTTTTTGGAGTGTGTCTTGCTTTTTTGAAGAAGTACATGAGTTACTTTGATTAATAGGTTCTTCTTGGGTTGTGGTAATTGATGAAGTATTAGCTTCTCTTACTCTCTTTGGAGGATTTGCAGTCAGACCCTGTTGCATTTCTGTTTGAATTAGTTTTCTTTTACAATGTTTTCCTTTTTGTGGAACAGGATAGGTTTTTAGATAGGGGGTGTTATTGAACGTAGTCTATTGTCTTCTAAAATGCAAGGCATATCAGCGTTTACTTTACTTGCTTCAAAGTTGATTAGAAATAGACTGTCAAGTGTATGTAAGCGTGATAGTGCTACGTAGCTCATGCCTTCTTTAAAGACTGTGTTACCAATATCTACCAATATCTATCTAGTGTAAGTCCTTGTGATTTATGAATGGTGACTGCATATGCAAGAGTTAGAGAAAATTGTTCACTGCGTACATACATGTCTTTGAAGATAAGGAATCGAGCTGTTGAGCGCCCTATCCTTTTTACTTCTGAAAGTTTGTCAAAGAGAATATTGACATACTGAATGTTGTTGTCACGTGGGTATGTTTGAAAGCCAACAACTGTACCCAGTGCTCCATTAACCAGTCCTTGCTCCACGTCAAGGTTACGTTTAAGCATTACTCTACAGTTTAAGGATAATTTTAATATTTTCTGCAAACCAGCTGTGTTGGAGATAGAATTTTCTAAGGTATTTAGTCTTGTTGTGGCTTGTTGACACATGGGTAGTGTCATACCATGTATGTCCAGTTTGTCTGTGGAGCAAATTTCAATTATTGGTTGCATTTCTTTTTTCAACATTGTTTCATTGAATTTGGAACGGCTTGCAAGAGTTGGCATCAAGGACATACCATTGACATTTTTGTGCGCTAATTGTTCCATAACATCATTAGCACATGATTTATGGCCATGAAGTGCATGGATGTGCCGGGTTTTTAATATTGCTTGTGCTTCTTGAGATAGTACACCAACTCTAACACTTTTTAACATGTTGGCGTAAGTGAGGTCTGCAGATTAGCGCATGTTTACTGATAATTCTCTGTAGTGGAAATGTTGTCAAAGGTTGACATTTTCTATGCTGCCAACAGTTTTACGACAGAGTTTGTGTCCTAAGGATTTAAAAATAGGTTCACCTTTCACTGGTGTCAATTGAAGAAGATCTCCGAAAACAATAATGTGTTTTCCTCCAAAGATCTCTTCGTAGTTTGTTTTAAGTACTTCTTGCAATCTGAGATGAATCAAAGCCAACATTAGGTTGGAGACCATGCTCACTTCATCTATTAGTAGCATTTTCATTTGTTTTAACACTCTGCATAGTTCCATTGCAGCTTCTGTAGAAATTTTGTAATAGTCTAATTTGTTTTGGTGTTCTACTGGAAGAAGTAGTAATCGGTGTAAAGTGGCACCACCTATGTTGTAGGCAGCTAAACCTGTGGGGGCAGTTACAACAGCTAACAGTTTGTTGTTTGTCAATTGTTGAAGAAACTTGCTGATGATTTTGAAGTAATAGTTAATTATAGTAGATGGGAAAAATTTGAATAATTTCATATTATAACTAGACATGCGAACAATCGGGAGCACCTGAGAGGGAGATTTCACCACAGCATTCGGGAACATTTATTTTTCTCATACGATCGCATTGGGATTAGCATTAACTTAGGAGGGAGACCATCAAAAATGGTGACATTTTTTAATGAAAAATCGAGTTTCGCGCATAAATCGGGAGGGTTGGCATGTATGTATAGGTTATGCGGGAGAAAGTAAAAAGTAGTGCGATTTTTCAATGAAAAATCAGGAGTCTAGCGCTTAAAGCAGGAGCGTTGGCATCTATGTATTGGCTATGCATATTTAGTGGCATTACTTTTTTTTATATGGAAACATAAGAGTTGTACATGTACTCAGAATATAATATGCATACCTGCACTTTGTAATCATGAATGCGGATATGCATGGAGCTCTAAGTAGAAATCTTCGAGACTTGCAAAGTAGTTTGTGTAGTAGGTGCTTTCCAATGATATGAGACTTGTATTTAGAGTGATCAACAGTACATTTGAAGTGCGGAACTCTGATGATGGAGTTAAACCTAGAGGTCTTGGATGTGATTGGTGGATGGCTGTGAGACTGCTTAGCTGTGTCCAATGAGGAAATGTATTCATAAGTGATGTTGAAAGGGTAGAAGGGCTGGCTAAGAGTTACGTGCCATGCGGACACCGCACCTGTCCGCGGGTACGGCGTGTCACGTACAGGGTTTTACAGCAAATCCAGCATGGAAAGGGGACTGTAGGGATCAGCCAATCAGATGTTGATGTTGTAGATTTATGTAGAAAGAGACTGTGTGTAGTGAAGATGGCAGAGGTGGAGACTGTCAAGGTGTTGGTGCTCAGAGATATGTTTGTCCATGGTTTACAGCACTATTCTCAATGCAGGCATGTGGCAAACAATTTCAATGTTAGGGAACAGTTTAGGACATGTTGGAATTTCTTTGCAATTTGCAATGAAGGAAGGACTTGAGAAGGTCATGGACATGTTTCCAAATGGCCAAGTAATTTTTTCTCGTATTGCCCAAAGATAAATGTGGCTGCGTTCTTCTTCATTTGGTCCACAAATGGAGAAAGCAAGGCACAATGTCAATAAGGCTGTTTGTGCCTTTCTAAGAGATGTTGGCATGTCCTCTTTCCACAATGGAAATATTATGTTTCGTAGCACATTCATTTTTTGCAGAGATGGAGTCCATCTTACATATGCTGGCAATCAGATTTCTATTAGAAATGTACGAAATGCATTGCAACCTTTTTTGGAAGTATAGTCATTTATTTTGCATTACATGTTGACGAATCCAAGTTTTTCAAACACACAAAACACCACCAAAAGGCTCTTTTCAGAGCCACCACTTACTCCCAGAGAAAAGTACATTGGTTTTGCTAGGGTTGCACCCCAACATTTTATCTGTCCTAGGACTGTCTGCGGTGTTTTGAAAAAATGTGCAGGGGCCTGCACTGTTTACTTGATAGTTCTATTTTTAAACTGAGAAAGGCGGCTCTGAAAAAAGCCTTTTTTTAACTTTTTGTTGTTTTATATATATTATTGGCTTATTCTACACCCGACACACTAGGAGAGGAGGGGAAAGGACGGTAAGGAAAGGACACCAACCATGGGGATAAGAAAGGGCACGTGGAGAGAGGAAGATGTAGGGTGGGTCTTATTTAGGTAGGTAGCATCTCTTCTGGTGCTCCGTGACCGTAGTCTCGAAAGCACTTCGAAGACTCTCCCCCCTGCAGAGTACTGCATCGCAGTACATACACAATATTGTGACCCTCAAAAGGTAAGGGTCAACAGCATCGCAAATGGCCTGTGAAGCAGCTGGAGGGATACGCACTCCCACAGGTGTGTCTGTTGTGGTGAGAGGATCGGAAATGGAGGATGCTGCGGAGGAACTCAACCTACTACGTTCTTTACATGGTACAACCTTGCAAATGTCTGCACCGTGGAACGAAGTTAGGTGTCGCTTCATGGATGTCATACCAAAGCTGTACGAACCACGCCTCCCACGACTCAGCACCAAATTGCACTGGTTACTGGTGGCCTTGTTCGCACATGCTTTCGGTACGTTACCATGAACGGTAAACAACAGCCACACCCACGACTCCCGGCGAGTGCTGGTAGTAGGGAGTTCCTCGACCTCATTCTCTTCGTCCTCTTCACCCTCGTTCTCTACATCTTCACGCGTGTTCCCCTTTGCAGGCCCTTGGGGAGGTGGTGGTGGTGGAGGGTTTGGGGGTGGTGCTGAGGCTGATGTAGCAACAGCAGCCATGGATGCCATTAGGGTTGGTGAGGTAATCTCCGCTAGAGCACTAAATTGATTGATTGATTGATATTTTATTTCAATCACGCAAGTACACAAGTGTTTCAGAGCACGACAAGGCAAGGGAGGGGAACAGGGGTGAAAAAAACAGCGATCTTACTAGGCCCAGTGACATTGAGAACGCGCAAGTGCATGGGAGAGGGGGGAGGGGAAAAGTGCATGAAAGTAGGGGAAGTGGAAAGTGCGAAGCAGAGGAAACACAGATAAATAACAATAATTAAATAATAAAGGCAACAAACAGTGGTAATGCAGCCGGCAATTTGCAAGTGCTAGGTTTAAGGCAGCAGACAGGGTAGGTCTGATAAATGCAGGAAGAAAAATGGGGGGCTGTATGGGTACAGATACAGACCCCAGTGCAAGGGGTGGCACGAAGGCAGTGTGGGAGGATGGCAGGATGAGCAGGTACCTGGGCCCAAAAGACAGAGGGTGGCCAGGTGCACGGTGCCAAGAGAGAACAGATCAGCAGGGGAGAGGGGGAGCGAAGGCAGAAGAAAAGAGGAAGGTCTTGAGGTGCTTCCGGAACCGGAGATGGTTCTCCTCAAGGTTTAGAGTGGCAGGGAGGCTGTTCCAGAGGGAGGCCCCAGCCGAAGACAGAGATCTACCCCCAGCTCGTTTCTTAGAAAAACGACTGACCCTGAGTGAGTTGGAGGTAGAGGAGTGAAGAGCTCGAGAGGGGAGGTATTTGCGGAGGGATAGCTGAAGGTATTTTGGACCCAGGCCCCAGAAAGCCTTTTGGACAAGGCAGAGGGTTTTGAATTTAATCCGTGCATCCACTGGGAGCCAGTGGAGAGATTTCAGAGCTGGAGAGATACGATCCCGGGGCTTGAGGCCAAGGACAAGTCTTGCTGTCCTGTTCTGGATTAGTTGTAGAGGGCAGATAATAGAGGCAAGTAGATTTAGAGAGAGGCTGTTACAATAGTCCAAGCTAGCGAGAACCAGAGCTTGAGATACCATGAGCTTCTGGGGAAGGAGAGGAAAGGCAGAGTACCTCTGAGGAGGTGCAGTCGGAAATTTGACTTTTTAGAGACCTCAGCGATGTGGGCGGAGAAGGAAAGGGTGGAGTCAAAGATGACCCTGAGGTTCTTAGTCTCGCAGGTGGGGGTAGGAGGAGGGCCAAGGGAGGCTGGCCAGAGAGTGAGGGGAAAGGACGGTGAAGGTGTGCCGATGAGGAGGATCTCCGTCTTGCTGGCATTCAGACAAAGATCATTGGCAGCACACCAATCTTGAATGGCAGTTAGGCAATCAGAGATGAGAGAGGGAGAGGAGGTGGCAGAGGGCAGCCTGAAAATGAGTTGAGTGTCGTCAGCGTAGCACTGGAAATTTGAGCAGAAAATGGCAATGCAGCGGGCGAGAGTTGCCAGGTATTGGTTGAAAAGCCAGGGCGAGAGGTTAGACCCCCTGGGGAACACCACAGATAGAGAGGAAGATAGATGAAAGGAAGGACCCAAGTTGGATCTGGGAGGGTTGATCTGAGTGGAAAGAGGTCAGCCAGGCCAGAGCCTGATCAGTGATTCCCAGGTTTTCACAGTGGCAGCTGAGCAGGATGGTATGGTTGACCGTGTCGAAGGCAGAAGAGAGATCGAGGAGGATGAGGACAGAGGGAATGGTAGAGTCAAGGTTGGTGAGCAGATCTTCATGGATGTTTAGGAGAGCAGTTTCCGTGCTTCTGGCAGCTCTGAAGCCAGACTGGTGGTCATGGAGACAGCCAACATAATTGGAATGAAGGTTAAACTGAGAGATGGCCACCTTTTCCAGGAGTTTGCCAAGAAAGGGAGTAATGGAAATTGGGCAATAGTTAGCTGGACAAGAAGGATCAGCTGTGGGTTTCTTGAGAAGAGGATGCACAAAGGAGTTCTTCAGAGGGGAGAGGAAGGATCCAGAGGCAAAGGAATGTTTGCAAAAATCAGTAAGGGCTGGAGCGAGGGTGTCAATGTGGTCCTTGATGGTTTTAGAGGAACAGGTATGAACCTGTTTTGAAGAGGCTTTCATAGAACGGACTTGTCTAGCAACCTCGTCAGGGGTGAAAAGAGGAAAGGACTAGAAGGATGGTGGGAGGGTGGCTAAAGGAGGGTCAGCAAGCAGAGATGGAGTTGGAAGAGGAGGAGTGTGGGTGGAGAGGGTGGGCAGGATGTCATGGGTTTTTTAAATGAAATGAGAGGCAAGGGCATTGCAAAGAGCCTGGGAGGCAACAGGAGGGGTAGAGACTGCAGCAGGGTTGGCCAACTCCTTGCAGATTTTAAAGAGTTTGGCCGAGTTGTTAGATGCCACAGAGATACGAGCTTGAATATGGACTCTCTAAAGGCAGCAAAAGTCAGTCTTCAATAGCCAGAAGTACAATGAAGATGAACTCTGGGGTGTAGCCTTTTATAGGGGTGGAGGTGTGCTCCTCATGACCATATCGATCACTCAAAAGCGATCAAAAAGTTAAAAAAAATTGGAAAGCTAGGGCCATTGTCTGGGACATGTGAAATGGTGATTTTTTACTGTAAAATAATTTGGATTGTCTGCATAAATTCTTTTAAAATGTTGGGTAAGCGGACCACGTGCGCAAATTAGGACACACGCTCAGTGTGGGTGCGGTCACATGATGACATTGTGAACACGTTCGCGAAGCAGGACACCAAATGCACAGGAACGGTTGTGCGCATGCGCGCGGGTGTTCTACGGACAGTGTTCGGGTCCTGAAACTAATTATAAGTGCGACACAAGTGAGATGGACAGTTACGGACCGGCGCGATGTTCGTAGGACTTACGGGTATGGTGCGCATGTGCGTAGATGGTGTGCAAAGTGTAAGGCAGGTATATTGTCCTTTGGACACCTCCATTTTGTTTCACTACGGACATCCCAGACACCGCGCATGTTCTACAAACAGTTGCATCTTGGTTGCGAACTGTACGGACAGGTACAGTGTCCTTAGGACACCCCATTTTGTCCATTTTCGGATATCCAGGAGAGCTGCTGTGCTCTAAGAACAGTACCATCTTGGTTGCGGACGGTACGGAGAGGTATAGCATCCTAGGACACCCCCTTTTTGTACATTTACGGACATCTCGGACAGCTGGTGTGTTCTAAGAACAATTACATCTTGGTTGTGAATGTTTTCGAGAGGTGTACTGTCCTTAGGACATCCATATTTTGTTAATTATGGACAGGCCCGACAGGTGCGCTGTCCGTGGCCATTTTAACTGTTTAAAAAAAAAAAAAAAAAAACACAAACAATTTCATTAAAACTAACATAACATATTTTTTTATTATACACATATACAGCAATTAAGAAAGAGAGGGGGATGCAGAAACTGAAACAAATATATAGGAATTAGGGGTTTGCAGAGGATGGCTGTGAGGGGATGATGGGATGGAAGTTTCGTCGAAACGTTTATGTTGTTGGTGAGGGTTTGGGGATAGTTCACTGAGACATTTAGAGGGGGTACAGGTAGTACAGTGATATCTAATTTTTCCTTTGACATGGTCCTCCACAAATTGCTTTAAACCATTGAAATTTTCTTTCAGCATGTCCACTTTCTGTTCTATGCGTTGCAAGGTCTTGTGCATTGTGTCTTTTGGTGGAATTTCTTCAGTTTTTGCTTGGTCTGTAAAAAATGAATATATATATATGTACACATAAAGTACTGACTATTAATTTTCTTATGCATAGAAGTGTTTACCATTATTATCGCTATCTTCCGACATTTTGTCACGCGGAAAAATTCTCCTCAAGCCACTCCAAAGTACTGCACATTTCTGTGAGAAAAACACAAATACATTAATTGTTCTGTACCTTATACAAAAAGTATACAAATATATAAGAAAAATTAAGTTTAATTACTAGTTTCTGGTAATTTGTATTTGTTGTGTTGTGTTTGTCTACTGTCGCTTCTAGCTCTGCAGTTTCTGTGAGGTAATTATGTTGGAGGCATATCTTTTTTGGTATGGTATAATCCATTTCATGACATATGCTATTTAAATGGATGGTTGATGTGTTAGATGTGTAGGTTCCACTGCTTATTTATTATTACTTATAATGTGTTTATGTGCTGCTTTTTAAACTTATGCAGTTTTTATATGGTATGATTGAACAATTTCAGATACCCCCTGAGTGTTTCGGTAGTGTTGATGTCGTCCGCACCCGTCCGCGGACATACGCACAGTCCATGGACTTCAAAAATCATTAGCGGAGGGTTCAGTATGTTCTATGTTACATGTATATAAAGTAAGGGAATCCTAGTAAACATCTCCCAAATTCACATGGTGAAAGTGTATATTCAGTAAAAAATGTTGTTAAAGGGTTGTTATGGTTAAGTTGCGCTACTAAAAACCTGTGAAATTCAGTAAAAAAAACTTTGTTAACTTGACGTTATGGTTCCAAGTAAAACCGAAAAACCCTTGAAATTCGCCAGCTATGGTAAAGTAAGCAACCATAACTCGCGCCACCATTGTCCACTGCTAAGACTAACACGCAGGACCTGAAAGATGACATCACAAATGTCATTGATGACATAACTGATGGCTGCAAGAAGCAAAAAAACTGCTGTTTTTTGCTGTGAAAGTCCGCAAACAGTTTGGATGTTCGCGAAAAGTTTGCGAACACCTCAGCATTACAGGGTTCGTCAAATGCAGTTCTTGGATGGCTTATAACTTTGGCACCACTTAATGGAACTGCATGAAATAGTGCATGTATATTTATGGGCTGGATCTGAGTAAGAATGTAAACTTTGGTTGGATTCTGTCATGAGGGGGCAAAATTAAAGGGGGGGTCCCAAGATAATGTAAAGGCTTATAAATGAGGTGCCATTTGACAAATCTACACTTAATTTGGGAAACTGATAATACATTTAGATATACATTTTTTTCCGAAGTTTGGTGGGATTCTGTCCAGAGGGAGCAAAATTTTAGGGGGGGGGGGTCCGAAAATATTGTAAAGGGTTATAAATGTGGTGCTAATTTGACAAATCTACACAAAGGTTTGCAAAAAGATTATAGATCTAGATTTAGATGTTTTCGTAAAGTCTGTATGGATTTTGTCAAGTGGGGGCTAGGTTATATTACGATTGTATGTGCATACATTTCACACTTATGAAAACGTAAAACATGGATGGATTTCCAGCAAACTTGCGTAAGGAGCATTGGCAAGGTCCTACAAGCATGGTTTTGCAACTGTGCCAGTGTTTTATTATTTGACAAGTATCATAATGTAGCTACAAAAACTTGTGGTATACCTTTAGTGACTGAGCGGTAGCCTGTGGCCATGGGCAGTGGCCAGATTGTCCGGGTCATGGAATAAGGTAATGATCCGGACAATCTGGCTACTGGCCATGACCACAAGGGACAAAGCATAGGATTAAAGTGGCCATGTCCACCTGGTGTGTGCTTGTGGTAATATGGTCATAGGGTTCTCTTTTTGCCTTCTGCAGGCTGCCATGGAAAGTGAAAAGGGGCCCTGTACGGAACCCTCGCCTTCCCTTTCCATGGTGGGCATCTTGGAAAAGGAATGTCCTTCCTTTTCCAAGATCATCCCGGTGTAGGAAGGAAATTTCTCTTTTTTAGCACCCCGGGTTCCCGCTTTGGGAACCTAGGGTGCTAATGGCCTTCATCCCCCATTTCAGGGGCTGAAATGGGGGGATAATTGTCCAGAGACCTCTTTATCCACCCTTGCTTCGCTTGGGCTGATAACCTGGGCTGCTGGGCCGGTATCCACCATTCCAGTCCCTGGAACGGAGGATGAACGCCACAATAATACCATTAGCATAACATAAAATGCAAATGGACATATTATGGACTTATTGTGTCTATGTACTTTAGTGAGAAATATAAAGTAGATGGAGTCAATACATGTTTTTTTAGTTCTATTTTTTAACCGTGAAAGGTGGTTCCTAAAGAAATATGTCTTTTGTTGTTTTGGGATGTATTATTTTTGGCAGGAGATCTGAGAACGAAAGGTGGGGAGGGAAATGAGGGAAGAGGAACCAAACACTAATATGGAGGGGTAGGTGGACAAGGGAAAATGTTGTGCATGTTTTATTTCTAAGGTGGGGGCAGTGTTTATCAGGCTCCTTCATTACAGCAGTGGTGGTGGCTCTTAGGGATGAGGGATGGCATTAGCTGATGCCATTTTAAGATAAATAGCAGTTTTGCTAAAAGTATGTACTGTGTACTACATTTTTAATGGATAATGAGTAGGAATAGGTGTTGGAGCTGTGCAAGGGAAATTTTGAAGTTGAAAGTTCCTAGATCAGTAGAAAATGCAGTGCCGAACTGTCCGCGAAGTACAGATCTTATCATGAAGTGCGGACAGGTTCTCGGACATGTCATCATGCTGCACGCCAGCGTATGGTCATGTGGCACTGTCGGGAAGGTCCACTATGAAGTCAGATGTTGGTAGACGTCTACGGATGCAAAACTAGCTGAAATAGTTGCAAAAAGTGTATGGAAGTGTTAAAAAGGACTCCAGAAGGTGGGAAAGGGCAAAGTTTTAAGGTGACACTTTGTAAATTGAACACAAACATTTCTATATTGGGACAGTATGGTATTAGTAAGTTGTAGGAAAATAGCATGCACTGGTAAAAACCTATGAAATTCACTAAAAAAACTTTCTTAAAGGAGCGTTATGGTTAAGTTGGACTAATAAAAAACAATAAAATTCAATGAAAAAACTTTGTTAAAGGGACGTTATGTTTAAGTTCCACTAATAAAAACCTATGAAATTCAATTAAAAAACTTGGCTACGGGGACATTATAGTTAAGTTACACTAATAAAAACCTATGAAATTCAGTAAAAAAAACGTTGTAAAAGGGACGTATTGGTTAAGTTGCGCTACTAAAAAGCTATGAAATTCAGTAAAAAAAACTTTGTTAAAGTAACATTATGGTTCCAAGTAAAACCGAAATCCCCCTGAAATTCGCCAGTTATGGTAAGCTAAGCAACCATAACTCGCACCACCACTGTGCATTGCTAAAACTAACACCCAGGACATCAAAGATGACATCACAAATGTCATTGATGACATCACTGATGACATCACATGTGCATTTACTTTTCATGAAAAGTCTGCACAAGGGATTCTTATTATAATATTGACAAAAAAGTGTCAAGGATCATTGGAATACATATCATGAGCTATGTAGTGCATTAAGCAATGCAGTGATATAAACAGCATTCTATTATGAAGTTCTTTACAGTATAGTAAGCTACTCATGTATAAACATAAGCATTGTGTGCAGCATACATGATGGAGGAGCAATATTCATAATCGTCTCATGTTGAATAGTGAAATGATAAATGCTTTCTTATTTTTTTTTATTTATTTTTTTATTTACTTGTATATAATCAAAACAGATTTTTACAAGGACTGATTCCAGACGGAGCAAATCCCGTTTGCAGTGTAAAGAGTTTTGACGGTAGTATGAGCCACAGTTTCAGATTTCTGTAGACGACGGATCAGCGACAGTGGTGATTCTTGTCTTTTCGATTGCAAGTTCCAGAAGTTTGGCGGCTGCTGTGTGCCATCGGGTCTTTTCGCCATTTATGATTCGATTCCACCAGATATCTTCGTTACCTGCGAAGGAGGTGGCTGTCAGAGAGCTGAAGTAGGCGATTCTAGGTTGGTGCAAGGCAGTGCAGCGCATTAATAGATGCTTTATTGATTCGGTCTGTTCAGGGTTTTGGCAGAGTCTGCAAAATTTTTCTTTAGATCTCATTCTAATGGCTAGGATTTCTTGTGTCGGTAGCACGTTCAAACGGGCTTTCAGAAAGGTTCTCATGAGAGATTTGCTGGGGTATCTTTTGCAGTAAGCCATTGGCTCTTTCAATTTGTTTGTGTTCGTAGGCAGGTCGGCTAGAAGTTTGTAAGAGGTCGCTTTATCGATGGTGGTAATCCAGTCGCAACAGTCTAGTTTGGTTTTGACCCTGGTAGGGTTGTTCTTCAGATCCTCTTCCGTGCAGGCAATTAGGTGGAGTTTTTGTTTTTGTTCCATTGCCCATTTGTTCATGCTTTCTTATTAGACTTTTGCGTACTGTGCAACATGTAATAAGTAGCTAATAAAGCCCAATTACTACATAATTTCATTATTACCTTCAAAACACAAAGACAGAACAACAAACATGAGTATATAAAGGGAAAGAGAAGTACGCAAAAAAGCAGATGTTCAACCAGAAAGTGTTCATAACCAAACTGATTATCTTTATGTACAGAAATGATTGCTCTGCTTCAAACCTACTACTTCCCTATGTATAACTATCACATGATGTGACTGCACCCTAAAGAAAGTAATGCAAATACAAATATGAGCATATCCAGAGAAAGTACAGTAATAAAAAAAATAGCAGAACAATAAGAAAGTGTTGATAACCTACTGATTATCTTCATACACATAAAGCATTGCTGGCTTTCAAGTTTGTATTTCCGTATGTATATGTTTCATATGCTGTGAGTGGACCCGAAGTGAATTATTGTAAGAACATATTTGAAGAATAAGCCTACAAATATAGTACTTTTTGAATTTTTTGTTCCTAACTATTACTGGCCAAGAAATATCACTAAAGGAAAAAAGAGCAAGTCAGACAAGTGATGTCATCTTTGATGTCCTGGGTGTTAGTCTTAGCAGTGCACAGTGGTGGCACGAGTTTTGGTTGCTTAGTTTACCATAACTGGAAAATTCCAGGGGTTTTTTGGTTTTACTTGGAACCATAACGTCCCTTTAACAAAGTTTTTTTACTGAATTTCATACGTTTTTAGTAGCGTAACTAAACCATAATGTCACTTTAACAAAGTTTTTTTTTACTGAATTTCAAAGGTTTTTATTAGTGCACTTAAACATAAAGTCCCTTTAACAAAGTTTTTTCATTGAATATGTATATATTTATATGTATATATATATATATATATAACTGTTCTTCTATCTCCCTATACGCATCCTTAGCTATGTATCTATCATCCTATCTATCCCCCTGTATAGCATCAAGCAAAGGTGCCATGTCCTCTGTCATGTACAATCGCTCACCTGCTACTGTTCCATTTCCCACATGCACTCCCAACGGCAGCGACAGCAGCAGCGGCACATCTACAGAGGTTTCCCGGCTGGTGGACCAGTGTCTTTACGCCTATTTCCACGCTGGCGGTTGCCATGGCGACTCCTTCACGCTCCGCGGCGAAACAAGGGCATAGGGAAACCCACGAGTCACATGCCCGGAATACGCCCGCACCACCAATCCCTGTCTGCGTTGTGATCCACGTGACACGCAGCTGCGGTCACGTGACCACGTCACATGACCATGCTCGTATTGAAAAAGGGCAAGCAAACGTGGAAACTTTGCTTCACAGCTTCTTCACGGAGAACTGCTTGGCGTTTGGATTACTCTTGTTATTCATGTACTACCTTGATCACGGAACGTTTGTTTGGACTGTCTTTTGGATTTTCCCTACCTGGATTTTGGCGTGCTCGCTGATCATCTGGACTTTTGACCACTGGCTTGGTTACTGGACTTGCTACATGGATTTCCCTGTCTCCAGTTCTGTCTTTTGGCTCCTGACTTCGGATTGTGTTTTGGATTGATCACGGATTACGTTCTTGTTCCATACCTAACTCAGGTGTCTCCCAGAGTGTCATCAGAACACCTCAGCCTGCCGCTGCTGTCAGCATTCTACCTGCCTACACCTACTGCCACCCACCTGCCCACTATAGGTAAACTGCTGTTACATTGTCACTGCTGTCCTTACCATTGTTGTCAATTATCACTGCTTAACATAACCCTTCATTGCCTTACAGTGGTCAGGGGGTTCTTCCGGCGTTCCCAGTTTCAGGCTGAGGACACTCTACACCTGTGGCCTCAAAGATTGCTCGAGTAGTGTTTTTGCTCTTACTCATGTGGTACTTGGGGACAGAGGTATTATTTATCTACACGACCATCAAGTCAGAACAGAAGGGCATTGGTTTATCTACTGCACATGGGCAAGTATTCAATTCTTTCCAAATATACAGTCTTTTGATTAACAGTGATAATTGTTTCTGATTCTTGTGAATGAGCGATCTCAGTAAGCTGTTCGATTCAGAGATACTTATTTAATTTCTAACGATGATTGGTGTAATCCTGCCAACACGTGTTTCGACCCTTATCAACACAGGTCTTTTTCAGGGCCAATAAATCACCTTGTTAGCATTATATTGATTCACAGCATTTAAACATATGATGTTACAAAATTCCAACATGATTTTGCAAATGCAATCAAGAAACATGTTTTAAATAATATAAATACTGCATAACAAATGAATCAGGGAATGTTCCACATCAGGGGGATAAGGTTACATTATCAGGCGTTCACATAGAAGGAAAAATAAAAATAAAAAAGAAACAAGAACATTTTTTGCATCTCTATATCAGTTACTTTTTTAAATTATTAGTTTATAGTGCAATGTGGTTAGTTAAAACCTTAAACACTATAAAGTAAAAGTGCAAAACATTTAAAATTACAAAAAATGCACATAATTCATCACATATAACATTTCATATCAGTGCATGCAGTTACGTATAGTTACATTTGTTACATGTGTTACATTTAAAACCTAAAATATAATCAAATAAATTAAATCAAATCTACAATGAGACAATAGAATATACACATTTTCCTAAAATGAGATATCACACTGGAATCAATTTTCACCTAAATCTTGAAACATATGATTACTTGTTTCCATACATAATATCAGATCCCACATAAAGCAATGTTTCTGCCATATAAATTGCTGACCAGCACTGATCTGTAGCTGCCATCCT